>NC_028642.1:59042751-59068747 GCF_001406875.1 Solanum pennellii
GGGGGGGGGGGGGTATTGGGGAGATATAAATTGTCAGCGTAAATTATGCATGATTAATATAAATATAATGACATTTATTCCAAAAAAACAAACATTGCGTTAGTATGTCGAATTGTATCGATATAATTGTTAAGATATCACGCTATTGAATTAATAAAAAATACTAGGTTTCGTGTGAAAAATATTCTTTGCCCTTGTTGTAGACCCTCTCCGGTCCAATTTTGTTTGTATTATTATTATTTTAATCTGTTTTTAAAATAGAGTATCTAACATAATTTGACAATGGCAGAAAAACAAAACATAATTTGATGATTATTAAATTTAAACGATCTATTAATATATTATACATATTTATATAATTTAAGATAATATTATTCAAAAATCTTTCTTACTAACTTACTTAAATTTGTGCCCAGTCAAGACTGAAGTGTGTGTGATTTCATTGGAAAATTTGAAAAAAAATATTTAAAAATCGAAAGTTATAGTTGGCCATGAATACAAATTGATTTTTTTTTTAGTAATTTGTAGTAAAAATTCTTAAATTCATTTTCAAGTTGAATTTTCACTTGAGTTTTCGGTATACACATAGTTCGAGAAAAAATCAAATCATAAGAGTCTGTTATACATCATCTTACTTAGCATTTCCATTAAAAACTTTATCTCTAAGATTTAAACTTGTGATATTCATGATAACAATTTTACTTTGTATTTTTATTAAAAACTTTATTTCTAAGATTTAAACTTGTAATATTCATGATACCAACTTTATCGATTATTTAAAGGCTCCTCTCGCGATCAAATATCCTTTAAATAAATTAAAACGGAGAAAATAGTAAACCGAAGATGGTAAAATCATGTGGCTTGGAAGAAGGGTACGTACCGTAAGTCAAAGTGAGTGGGGCATAATACATTTGATAATTACTAATAGAAGACAAGATAATGAAACAGTGTAAATGCATATTGAGAGTGGCGGGGCCTCCGGTGGTGTGAATAGTAAACCCCGCTGGGCCCCACCACCCTCTCAATTACTCTCCCTATTTTCAATTTTTTTTGCTTCACTCTTTCTTCTTCTATTATTATACCAGTAAACTGTATAGTTTTTCTCTCTCTTTAATTTTTCTGAATTCATCAAAAATAAAAAAATTCTCATCATCCACATTCAGTGTATTCGTAAGTCGCATCATCATCTATCTAACTTTGAAAAAATTCAAATTAATCCATTATTTCACTATATTGTTTTCTCAAAGAGTTGCTTCAAACTGTAGAAACAAAGAGGCTAAATTGGAATCACTTTTCGCCTTGTTGAGTAAGGTTTTCTTTTCGATTTGATTTGAGTTTGAATTTGAATGTGTTCCACTTCCTCATATATAACAATTTTGAGTGATTGTGACTATCTGGGTTTGAGTTAGACAAAGCAAAAAGAGATATATGTTATGCGGACCGGTCTGTCTATCTAGTATTCAGTACTAGTAAAATAGATGCAATATAATTGCAAGGCGATCTTCATAAGAGTTTTTTCTGTTAGCTATGTAAAAGCTCCATTTGGGGTTTTAGAAGACACTAATCATCAGTGGAGTTAGTAATTGGAATTATCAATAATATTTTATTCTCATAAGTTCTAGCATTTTATGGATTCAACATCTAGAGTTGAACAACCCGACCCAAACATTGTCGGTAGCAGCGAAGGAGGAGGAGGAGGTACAGGTACATCATCAGCAAGCGCTGTGACGGAGGGGGGACAGTCAACAACGGTGTCTGCAGCACCACCAAGTCGATACGAGTCACAGAAACGTCGAGATTGGAATACTTTCTTACAGTACTTAAGGAATCACAAACCGCCATTAACCCTAGCCCGTTGCAGCGGAGCTCACGTGATCGAGTTCCTTAAGTACCTTGATCAATTTGGGAAAACAAAAGTGCACGTGACCGGGTGCCCGTATTTCGGGCACCCAAATCCACCAGCACCTTGTGCGTGTCCGTTAAAACAGGCTTGGGGTAGCCTTGATGCACTAATTGGAAGGCTAAGAGCTGCTTATGAAGAAAATGGGGGAAAACCTGAATCAAATCCATTTGGTGCTAAAGCTGTTAGAATTTATTTAAGGGAAGTTAGAGAAAGTCAAGCAAAGGCTAGAGGAATTCCTTATGAAAAGAAGAAACGTAAACGGCCCAGTACATCCAGTTCGGTCGTGACAGCTGGAAGTGCTGTCGCAGCAGAAGTAGAAGGTAGTAGTGGTGGTGGTGGTGATGGCAGTGGCGGAGACGGTGTTATTGGTCAACAACCACCTACTGCTCCTAATACAACAGTATAGTATAATACTATTCATTTTCAATTTTAAGTTTAGTTAGTAATTGTGAATTATTCGAATCTTATATGACGCGAATTCAAATTTACTTCTGATCACATTTATTTTACTAAAATATATATAGTAACAATTGAATTATCATTCATCATGGTAAGAATATTTCTCCCCATATTGCAAATGAGATTTTATCAGGTATTCTTACTTTCTGTTCTATATAACTTTGATAGCCAGAGTTATTTGATATATATTATTCATAGAAGATGACATATATTTGATAAAATTAATCGAAATTCATGAAAATTGAATCGAATATCATGATTATCAAATAAAAAAGTATTGCATATGAATATATACATATATGGTCCCCTATTTTACCTTGTATGAAAATGGAAAAAATATATACTGTATATCCTCACGTGTGTATCTTTAAACTGCAGCATACAAATATAACGTCAGACTTTTTGCAGTTTCAGGTGCCTCCTTCTTTTTACTCCCAAGATTTTGTTACCCTATGTGGACTTTTTTAAACTTTTATGTGTATATTGATTATTGATAGATGAATTATATAAAAAAAATTTTACATTTATCAGTGAATATAGTAATGATAAGCAGTACGTACTCCAATTTTTATCAAGTTAACAATGAGATATTATATAGTTATTCTAGAGATTTATATAATTATCTTTCAAGTAATTTGAAAGTATATTTTTATCGATCTATTGTTATAATTCAGCTATTACAGAGTTCGGGGTATGTATGTTATTGTTATTGCAAGTTTTAGTACTACTTGCACTATTCATACCAATTTCAAAAATAGTGTCTTATTTCAAATTTTAATTGTTATTTCGATTCCAATGTTTAAGATATAATATGGTATTACCCCGAGTCAATAAAAAAGTACAATATAAAAAACATATTTTAAAATCAATTTTCTGTTCTTGAGGTCTTCCTGGTTAAGAATAAGATGTTAAAAAGGTTTTATTGGGGGTGATATCAACAGAAATTATAAAAGAACAATATAAGGGCATCCTTGAATAATTAGCTACTATACATTAATAATAAAAGTACAATATAATATATTGTATTCTTTTATTTAATAATAATAATTAAAAAGAAAAAAAAAACAGGAGAAGGCACTACCTTCTTTAGTGCGAAAAGGACCCTTAGCCAACTGATGATGCTTCCATTCTATTCATTATTTTAATTTTATTATTGAAGTAATTATTGTTCAAATCCATTAATTATTTTATTGTTGAAATCTATTCATTGGTTATTAATTATCATATCTTTGTTTAAAAATAACATTTAATTGTACTAACAAACAAAAGTTTCCTCCTCCTCCTGTGCAAGGCTACGTACGCAATAATATTCTTGACTATTTATTTCCAATATATAAATTATAAATTATTACAATTATTATGCCTTATTATTTTATGTATCCAAATCTGATTGATGTAATCCAATGATCACCATTTATCATTTTTCTATTTTCCCTTTTCCAGCTGACTTTTATTTTTTTTGTTAAGGAGAAAAATTCATAAATATCTCTTTAATTTATGTCTTAAATTTTAGAGAGACACTTATACTATACTAAGGTATTATTATTTTCGGAATTTATTTTATAAGTAATTTTCTATTCCTTTTGGGCCTACATGGTATTAGCTTGAGAAAAAAAATCAACCAGCGTTGAGCCCACAAGATAGTGCCACATAGGCCAAAAAAGGTAAAAAATTATTAATAAAATAAATTTAAAGGTAATAAAATCTTATCATAATATAAATGTATCTCTGAGATTTCGAGCATAAAGGTACTTGTGCCTTATCCCTTTTCTAAACAATCATCAACTTATTATTTACTGGCTTTTTCTCTTTTATTTACTGCTGAAATAAAACTATCCCTCATTTCTTGGAAATTTATTTTATGCCTGCAGCTATAGTTCGTCCTTCGATAAGGAATTCGAATAGGACTGTATTTGGTTGAAAATTATTTGTTGAAGTGGTTGATCATTTTATTTAAATATTAGGTTATTTGAATACGCAACTTAAGTTTTTAAGTAATATTTTTGAAATATGGTAAAAAGTTCATTATGTTGTTCATGTGTAAATGATTGAATCAATTATTTTTACTTGAAATTCGACATATATATGAAGTTAAACTATTTTTATCTAAATTTAGTGAGAGGCAGAACGAAGTGAGGGTTTGCGGTTATAGACAAATTTAATAGTTGTTTTTATAGATTTTGTATATATATAAATATATATATATAAATATATATATATATGTGTATATTAACTTGTGAATTCCCTTAAAAAATTGTTTGATAGCTCAGTGATAAGGAATGATAAATGGAAATACTTGCACCTTAGTGTTGTGAATTCAAACCCCACTATATCAATAAAAAAAAAATTAAAAAAAAAACATGTTTTACAATATTTTTCTCTTTTATACTAAAATTTAAAATTTCCAAATTCGTAAAACTTAATCCTAACTTCGTCTCTGATATTAACCGGAATGAATTATCATTTTTATACAATTATTTAGTCCATTCCCCAAAATAATGAATTTTCAAGCCAACCTTCTACAGCAGAAACGTCTTATCAGACTTTAGAATAATATCTAGAGAGAAAAAAAAAAAGTGATTGTATTAAGAGAATTGCCCAACTTTATTTTTCTTATTCTTAATTTAGGACTCCATTTGTCAACTTATTCTCGTCTAAACCTAAATATAAGTATTCAATGTTTATTTATTCAATTAAAATGGGTGGTCAAAATGTTTTAAAGGAATACTACTGATCTTTTAAAAATATTTTTTTGATATTTGATGTTCAATATTCATATTAATATTCACATATTCATATTAGATAAAAATTCACTCAATGCTCGCAGCTTATTTAATAAGATTTTCTGTATCTAACGCTCAAATATGAGATCTAAATTAAAGAATAAAATAAAATCACATGATAATATATATTAAACACGAAAGAGTAATAATAGTATTTGTTAAAGGTAAAAACAACTGAGCAATTATTTGTCTTTGTCCAAAAGTTCATGGCACTCGTGAACAATATTTATTGAGCATGGTGCGCAATACATGCATATATTATAACTATAGAAAAGCATGGTCTATATACGAAGTACTCTTTTGAAAAAATATTGACAACACATCATAAAACAACAAGACACGTTGTTTAGGATTTGAAATATATAGGCATAATACATATATTAGACCCTAAACTTGGCTTCAAATTTCAATTTTGATCTCAAACTTTCATAGTGCACAAATAGACACTTTAACTATCCTATTTTTCAATAAATAAACACGCGATTCCTACATGGCAAAATGCGTGAAATGCACGCATTCTGCGCGAGTAAGAGGTAATTTTCGAGGCCCACAATGGTAAAGAAATGCTAAAATGACAATTCTACCCTTAGTGAATCTCTTTTATAGTTTTTTAATTTCAAAATGACGTGTAAAATATTTTTTTTTGAAAAATACGTGTAAAATATTTAATTAGTTGACAGCTTCTGATTGGCTCACTAATACACGTGGAAGGGTTTGCATTTCACGCACTTTGGCTCCAAAAATCGCGTGTTTATTTATTGAAAGATAGGATAGTTAAAGTGCTTATTTGTGCATTATAAAAGTTTGAGGTCAAAATTAAAATTTAAAGTCAAGTTTAAGGTCTAATATATGTATTATGCCTATTATGTACAAAATTTGGATCAAAAGAATGTTGTAATGAAATCCTAAACTTTAAATTCTTATTATATCTTATTTTTACAATATGATTTTAATAAAAAAGATTCGTATACACCTGACTCCGCCAATATGATAAATTAGGACAATCACACCAAACTAATTAAAAATAATTGTCCTAGGAAACATTTATTAATAATGAACTTTTGTTTTCTCCTAATATAATGTGACTCAACGCTTAAGCAAGACAAATAAATAAAAGAGTAGGTAATATTTATATTGATATATTCATGAGTGTAGGGTACGTGATGAATCTTCGAAATGAAAGGTTATCTAATTGATTACATAATTTGATTTTTATCTTTGATTATTTTTGCTTTCTAGAAGAAAGCAACTTATCATACTAGCTACTTTTACTAGGTTGGGGAAAATATCTACTCGCACACACTAGTCACTTGTACCAAATCAATAAAAAACAGTGCTATGTCCATATTTAGTTGTTCACTTTAGAAATAACACACATATTAAGATAACAATAATTAGCACATTGAAGTTATAATTTTACCCTTATTAATTATGGTTTCAAAAATAATGAATTAAAACTTAAAAATTTTAAGAAGTTTAAATGAGCGTATAATAGGGAAAAAAATTGTCTTTTCTTGATTTGTCAAAATGGACAAGTAAATAGGGATAACAAAAAGAGAAAATATGGACAAGGGACAGAGGGAGTAATATATATTCCCTCTGGCCATAATTATTTGTCAGAGTAAGATCATACACTCTCCTCAAAGGAAAAAATTTAATCTAAGGTGTAATTTTATTAGTATAACCCTACTATAGTTAGAATACCAAAAATCTACATAACTTTTCAATTGAACAAAATAGAGTAATTGCAATTAATCTTGGACATCTATTTTTAGTATATCTTTCAAATATTTATGAATGAAGAAAATATATTTAATGTGAATATATAAATATCGATTATGAATAAATTTATAGGTCCCGCAAAAAGAAAAGAGTTGGGGGAGGGAGATTTGAGGGATGGGGAAAAAGACTAAAGAGTGAAAATTTTGACCAAGTGTATGAAAGGTCGCCGACAATATATGTGCACCGTATTCTATTCATTTGCATTTAACATGAAGAGTCTCCTTTGTTGTTCCTATTTTGTCCTATCAAATTTGAGTTGGCACCACCATCGAATTTGATACGTGAGATCTTGAATAAATGCTTAAATAATTCGTAATATATTTGAGATGATTAAATATTCGAAATTTCTTAATTTAAATAATTCAAGAGATTGGTTACTTGTGCTTTTGTTTTATTAGTGAAGATTTGATTTATACCGTATAATCTCCATAGAGATTTCCCTTTTCATTCCCCTTTATGTATAGCTAAAAACTAAAAAAAAAAGAAAAAAGAAATTTCGAAGATCAATTTTTTTTTTTTAATGAAAAGAACACATATTTTCCTATGGGAATGTAAGGGACGTATGAACAGAAAGGCCCAAGCTCCGGAAAAGATTGGGCCAGACGAGATGACAGGCCCAAAATATTGGGCCTTTGGGCCAGATGAGATGACAGGCCCATTTAAGCAATTGGCTTGGCAAAAAAATTCGTCGACAGCAGGATTCGAACCTGCGTAGGCAAAGCCCAACAGATTTCGAGTCTGTCTCCTTAACCACTCGGACATATTGACGTAATCGAATTATTTTTCTGATTAAAAAGATTAATTTTTTAGTTTAGAGAATTGGATTATCCAATTATCACTCTATTATTAACCTTTTGTGACAAACTCTTTTTTGTTTTCCGATGAATTTATATCATTCGATAAAGCGTTTATGTCTAATGATTTTTTTTATTTAATAATAAAATAAAATCTTCAACATGAATAAGTACAAACAAGGAAAACTAGATTTCACCTTACAAATCCTAAATGAAGTAACAGTTCTCTACTAAGTATTACGACAATCTCACTAATTTTACGAGTCTAGTAATTTAAAGTAATAGATGCTCATAGTTTCCGATTTTGAACTAGTGCACTTATTATCATATTTTGAGATTGGGGGTCTTAAAATGAGGGTCAAAATCCTTTTTCTTTCACAATTGATAAGAATAACGAGACATATAATGCCGTTAAGGAGCAAATCAAATGCTCCACGACAAGCACCACAAACGTGCAATTCATTTGGCATTTCACACGTGGGAATTAAGCATTTTAAAATAATATTAAAATGCTTAAATCCAACATTTATCAATATGAAACTTTATTCGCACACCTAACAAAAAGTCTTAACTACATATACATATGAAACTTGAAAGTGCAAAAAATATGAAATATAGAACAAATTAACTGACTTCATGAGTATTCGTTCTACATCACAAAATTTAAAATTTTCATATTTAAACAATCAACAAAACCACAATAAGAAAAGTTATAGAACTTACCAAATTTGGCCTCACATGCATCTATCGCACAAGCCTGTACACTAGTGTACAGTGTTCAACAGACATTCAAATTTGCCATGTTGTGCAAACAGCAAGGGCAAATATTTCGATAAGTCTAACTCAACAAAAAAACTAGCTTAAGAGATGAAAATCGCTCAAATTTTATTAAAGAGATCACACATCCCGTAAACAAACAGATGTAAGACTTTTCACACAATATAATTATGTGCTTATAAATTATAAGTAGTACTTCCATAAAACTCAATTAGGCATAACAATCATGTTGATGGAAAAAATTAAATCACACGAGGTTCGTGTGATGAAAAATCATTAGTCAAATAACTACTAGAATTTAACACGGATTGAGTGGGAGGATGATTCTGTTTCTTTCTTTTAATTAGATCTCAAATTCAAGTTTATTAAAAATATCGTCTGAAAATAAGTTCTATAATGATATATAATTAATTTTAATTGAACTCTCATACTATCTGAATATTGAATATCGAAACGAATGAAGAAAAGAAAGAAAGAATTATATAGTAAAAGATGAGAAGGGGGAACATTCATTATGAGTTGGAGGTTTTTGTGGAGTTAGTCATTGCTTCACTTGAGCAAGGTCTATTCAAATTCACTTTCCCACTTGTTTGTTTTTCTCTTCATTAATTGATTAATACTGACTAAATAATGCTGTTGCTGAAAATTATTTATTATATAATAAAATAATATTACTGTCATATTTTTGTTGGTTTCTTGAAAACTTTTCTAGTGGAATATTCTACAATTTATTTATTATTTTTTGTAATTTTTTCTATATGATTCTCCACTTGTCCCATCCATATCAGTGTTACCTAATCCAAGTTGATTCAAGATGAATTTATCTCACTTTTGTTTAGAGTAATACACATTTTGACCTTTACATCACATTTTTACATGTTTAATTTGATTAACCTCCTCTTTTTTTCTTTTCCTAAAAAAATGAAAAATATTTGAAATTTATATGTTCAAACGCCTATTTAAATATAAACACATTTCAACTTTTTTTTTTTTTTACTTTTTGAATTGTGTTTAAGTACATCAAACATGAATAACGTTCTAAATATTCTTGTAAAAAAATATATAAATAAACACAACTTTATCTTCAATTCCTATTTTAAAATTAAGTGAAAAATATTAACACCTACTTAAACAACCTCTATCCCAATGGTGAATGCAACATGTAAACACTTGACTTTTTATGTGAAACATAAATTTATTTATAAAAAATATTTAAATTGTAATAGATAGTAAGTAGGTTTTGACGCATAATTTTAAAAATACTGTGAATTCGACACTAAGAACTTTAATGAATCAAATTATGTATTCATCTTTAATTCACCCAACCAATTAAAATAAAAAACATTTGATGATCATACAATAATATATAGTAGTTATATTAGTTGTGGGCTGGATTTTCAAGAATAAACAAATTATGCCCAATCGAACACTTATGATATACATATATATATATATATATATATATATATATATATATTATATGTATGTATTTTATGATAATTCAATATAATTTGATATATTTTCATACGAATCTCTCTTATTAGTTATATTCATAACATATCACGATCACATTTCGCTAGAATTTAAAATGTAATTTGACACAATCCCTTATATTAATTATATTCCCAACATATCACATATTAATAGAATGGGCAAATGACATAAATAACATACTTTTAGGGCTAAATGACTATTTGTCCCTTATAAATTTCTAATGACCAAAATTTCTCAAAAATATACAAAAACACGGATACATAATAGGGCTGATACAATAAAAAGGTGATGGATATATTATATATTTTTTCACATTTTTGTATCCGTCTCATTTTTTGTCACAATTTTTATATCTGCCTCATTTTTACATTTTTGTATCCGTCCGATTTTTTATCACATTTTTGTATCGCCTCATTTTTTGTCACATTTTTGTATCCACCTCTATTTTGGTCATATTTTTATATCCGTCTTATTTAAATTAAAAATGAAAATTTTAAAATATTTTTAAAACTAATAGGGAATAGCAATAATAAATGAATTTAAGAGAGCGATTTTTGTCATTTTTCCTAATAGAATTGATTATCTCATCGATTACTCCCTTTAATTACAATTTACATATAAAGGGAGTGTTAATGGAACAAGTTTTGCGGTAGGGGTTTAAAGTATTTTTGCGTAGCAAATTAACTTAATTTCTTGCAATTTTTATCCCCTTTTATAATCTACTTTATTTTAATTAAAAGAAAGATGTAAGGTTTGTTTTTTAATTAATTAAAATTAGGCAGATAATAATTATAAGAAATATAAGTGTTTAGTTATGCATAAATATATTAATTATATGAATTTTAAAATTTTAATTAAAATTTATATTATTCTTATGAGCAACTTTCACATATAACAATCACAAAATTCATATTTGTATGCTATAACAAAGTTTGTATAATTACGCTTCATATATATATATATATAAATAGTTGTATAATTAGCTATATATATACAAAGAAAGCAGTTGTCCAATTCGTCATACATATATAAAAGAAAATAGTATGCAAAAGATTTGTATAATTTGTGTATGTATAAAACGAGAAAGAGAAAAAAGCAAAAGAAAATTAGGCAGAGGGATATTTGTATTGTATAACTATAAGTGTATAAAACGAAGATTTATGTATTTACATGTTTATATATAATTTTCTCTTCTTTATACAAACAGAATCACAATTTATATATATTTCGTTTCTGTTTGTATAAGCGAGAGAGGCGAGCGGATTCGGGAGAGTGACGATCGAGATCTGGGAGAGAGAAAAGAGGAGAACGAAAATATATAAATTTATACAATTTCCTCTCGCCTTATACAAACACAAACACATTTTATACATTTGTGTTTGTATAAAAAATGAGAGAGGAGAGCGAGACTGCCACCAAACGAGAGTGGCGAACGAGATTCCACCAAGGAGAGTAATGAAAATAACAATAATTTATTATATGATACAATTAAATCAAAATATATTTATAACATTTAATTTAAATTAATAGTTTGATATTATATATAAATTTTTCTATTCTTATACATGACATCTCACCTCCTTCTCAATTACCAAACATGATACAACTTATATAAAATTATTAATAAAGCATAATTTATTTATATTTAATAATAACTTTGGCTCCAAATCAAGGTAGGTGATTATTTGCTGGAGAAGTGGACAAAGATTAATAAGGAAAAATATCTTGTGTAATCGGCATATAAAAGTTGACCCTTCTATCCCCATATAGTATTTTACTTTATCTTTTCTTCTCTCATTCATAAACCCTAGCTAGTGCAGTCGATGGCCGGTACGTACGGTTACGAAGGCGGCGGATCTGCTCCGCCACCAAGTGGCGGAGGAGGCGGCGGGTATGGATCGGGTGGCGGAGGATATGGTGGTTCAGGTGGTAGTTACGGAGGCAGTGGCGGATCATACGGTGGCGGCGGTAGAGGTGGCGGAGGTCGAGGAGGTGGAGGTGGAGGCTATGGTGGTGGCTCCCATAATCGAGGTATCTATTTGAATTATTACACTATGCCTGTACTTTGAATGAGTTTTAGTTCACATGTGGCTCTATTTACAGGAGGTGGAGGTGGATACCATGGAGGAGATCGTGGAGGTAGCGGTGGATACCAAGGAGGAGATCGTGGAGGTGGCGGTGGATACCAAGGAGGAGATCGTGGCGGTGGATACCAAGGAGGAGATCGTGGCGGTGGCGGTGGATACCAAGGAGGAGATCGTGGAGGTAGTGGTGGATACCAAGGAGGAGATCGTGGAGGTCGCGGCGGCGGTCGTGGTGGAGGAAGTGGTAAGGAAGGTGATTGGCGTTGCCCTAACCCAAGGTAATATTCTCACATCCTTCTCGTGGATATTCAGGTCATGTGAAATTATCCTTACTCATTTCTCCCCCTAATTCCCTTAAAATTTGTGAGACTCCTACTTAATTCCATAAGAGCAAAAAAGGATTTATTTGCTTTTACTCTTGAACCTAATCCAATTGATAGTGAGGCAGCGATAGTTTGTGCAAACTCTTTCAGATAAAACAGAGGTTAATTTTTGGAAAATCATGATATCCTGTCACTAGAAATATATGATGTCCTATTTCATTACTTGTATGAAATCCTACTACTGAATTGTCCAGCCACTTTGCTCAATATAACCAGTGTTTCCTTATGCAGGTTTCACTAAGAATTTATGCTTAGTTTTACTTTTTAGTTGGGTTAACCTTACACCTCTGTATAACCCTGAACAATTCTTGGATTTTTGTCAACTCTCTTGTATTATGTAACGTTCTATTTCTGCTCTTTCTAAAGCTTGCTCTTCCTACTTCTGTACATCTTGCATCCCTGGATGCTTAGTTATTTTATTAGTACTCTATTTTTTTCATAAAAAAGGAAATTTATTTTGATTCTCCTTGCCTTTGTCATTCTAATTTTAATAATGCTTCTATCCTATTAATTTGACAAGATGTCAGTTCAGTGCGATGGTTGTTCAAGGTTATGTATTCTGGGTTTCATTTGCTAATATTTCATTTAACATATGTTATTGTGTTTGTTACCATTTCATGTCAATTGTTATTAATTCTGGCATGTCTGGGTGTAGTTGTGGAAATTTGAACTTTGCTAGAAGAGTTGAATGTAACAAATGTGGTGCACCTTCACCTGCTGGTTCTGATGATCGTGGTGGCAGAGGTGGTAGCAGTTATAACAGAGGTGGAAGTGATGGCGGCTATGGAAATAGTCGAGGGGGAAGAGGTGACAACTATGAAAGCAGAAATGCTGGAGGTGGTAGAACTGGTTCTTATGGTGGTAGTCAGGGAAGAGATGGTGGTGGTTATGCCCAAGGTCCTCCTCATGCTCCTCCATCTTATGGGGCTGCTGATAGCAACTATCCACCACCTTCTAATACTTACGGTGGAAACCCCGATGCAGTTCCCCCGCCTGCGAGTTATGTTGGTGGACCTGCATCTTATCCCCCTTCGTATGGTGCCCCTGGTGGCTATGGTGGGGATACACCAGCTGATGCTCGTGGGGGTGGACGTGGTGGTCCGCCAGGTGGATATGATGGGGGATATGGCGGTGGTGCCCGGAATACAGGAGGTGGTTATGGTAGTTCTCCAGCTGAGGCTCCGGTAAAGGTCAAGCAATGCGATGAGAGTTGTGGAGATCTCTGTGACAACGCAAGAATATATATCTCAAATTTGCCTCCTGATGTGACCGTCGAAGAACTTAGAGAACTTTTTGGGAGCATTGGACAAGTAATATGCAGATTTCTTTCGGTTATGATTCTCAGTATCAGATTCATTCTGTATTGTAGCATTTACGTTGTTTTTTTCTTAACTTCACGTGAACCCTTGCTGTGTTAATGTGCTATTGATGCCTGAGCTTAGACAGAAGGACAACCCAATACTTGCTATTTTGGTCTACTTGATTTTGCAGACCAATTGCCATTGAATTGTGACAATGAAGAAGCTTACTTTTAATGACTTTCTCTTAGCATGTAAACAAGGGTAAGTGCTTAAGTTTCTTTTTAACGTGTAGGTTGCAAGAATCAAGCAAAAACGAGGCTACAAAGACCAGTGGCCTTGGAGCATAAAGCTATACACAGACGATCAAGGAAATAACAAAGGAGATGCAGTTCTGTCATACGAAGATCCTTCTGCAGCTCACTCTGCCGGCGGCTTTTTCAATAGTACAAACTAGACCCAAATTTATTCAATTGAGTTTATGCAGTTTATTATTTACATGCTGACCATAAAATATAATCATCATCAGATCACGACTTCAGAGGTTACAAAATCACTGTAGCGATGGCTGAAAAGTCTGCACCAAAGCCGCCTCCGGCATTTGGTTCTGGGTGAGCCTTCTTAAATTACTGCATACTCTTTCTACTCCATTGCATTTTACCTCCAGTTGTGCTACAATTTACAGTTTATGTCAACTCATAACATGTCTTAGTGGTTATGCTGTGGAATGTATACAGAGTTAGCAAGTGTGTTTAACTAGATAGTGGATGTATGGTTATTTTTATGAAATCTCCAGAGTTTTGGTTGTTTATCAAGTAGATGATCAGAGTTGTTCTTGCATCTGATGTTGACTCTAATTGTTGTGCCAAAGTTCATACTAAAGTTGCATGCCTAAAATTCATACTTGATCACATAGGCTGTGTGTATTGAAGTTTAATTTCAATAATTAGTTTCAGTAAATTGTTAACATCATTGATACATTGATTTGTTCCCAGAGAAAAGCGAATTAAGCAATCAAATTTCATCTCTATAACTTGGTAATACATTTGTCCTTTATGAGGTGCATGGGAACCCGCTTAATCATAATTGTGTGGCTTCACTAGTAAACATTTGTTCTTTATCCTGCAAAAATATTCATCAGCATCATCTATGTATATTTCAACGTGAAACTGTAAAGTTACATATTTCATAGTGCTTTCAAGAATTAGTGTTTTTGTAATTTTTTTTTGTATGTTGTATGTTTTATTTGTATTTTTAATCGTTGTCCACCTTTGCTACTTGAAAATCCACTTGCTGATTGACACCCTATGCATTCTTCCTGCCCTATGTTCTTTCTATTGCCATTTAGAACTGTTTATATATTTTATTGGCTCAAGGTATGAAAATTGTTTAATCTATTGGATTGAATGAAGAATATGTTGTTTCTTTTATATTATATAGTTCCATCGGGTTAATGATATATTTGGCTGGCTTTATCTAAGCTGAGGGTATATCGGAAACCACCCCTCTATTTCTACGAGATAGGGGTAAGGTCTGCATAGTCTACTACCTCCCAGACCCACTTGTGGGATTGCACTGGTTATGTTTGTTATTTGTTAGGTTAAATTTATACATGGGATGGGGGACCTTTTGTGTATGCTGAACTTACGAGTCCCTGTGCTAACCTGTATAGTAAATATATCTCTTATGCTCATGTCTCTCTATACTTTGACAGCCGTGGCGGTCGAGGAGGTTATGGTGGTGGTGGTGGCGGGCGCAGGGATAACTACAGAGACGGTGGAGGTTCCGGCCCAGATAGACAGTTTCATGGTGGAAACCGTTCACGTCCTTATTGAGTTCCAGTCAAGCATTTTATGTACTAAAATTTGTGGTGGGAGGGTTTTTTAGTTAGTTCCATTTCAAGATATACTCTCTGTGACTTAAAAGAGGTAGGCTGTTAACTCACTTCCATTTGAGCAATATCCACCTTCTCTTTTTTATTTCTGCTACTTGGGGTTGCGGAAGGGTTGGGGTTTTCTAGTTCAGAACCTATTTTGATATGTTGAATGTTTTGATAGAGGCGATTGGATATTCTGCAAATTGCTGCTAAGGTAGGTGAAATATTCAGGTGAGTGTTACTACTGTGGAAAACCGATTACTCTGGTAATTTAAGCTGAATGATGTTTGGTCTCTTTAAGTGATTTTGCTTGCATTTTGGGAATGCTAGCATCTCTGCACTAGACCCCTTGTATAATGAATTTGTTTCCTATATGATGTTGCTGTTAATTACTTGTACTGTTTTCTTTTACTGTGTATCTGCTAGTTCAGTTTCTCTTCCATGGAAGAATATGGAGGACAAGTCTCTTGTACTAAACACATTTTTTCAGCACGAATGGCGGAGTACAATGGTGAAGTACTTGCTAATTTATTTGTAGGGATTAATGTTTGGATCAGAAAAAAGACATACGACCGCACAGCTATACAAATAATGATGTGTTAGTTACAATTTGAGAAAACAAGACTGTAAATTGATTGTTTGGTCTGAGCGCTTGCATGTTGGTTCTCAATCTATTCACAGGAAATAGGACAAGTGTCCAATTTTTTTGTCGTTCTAAATAAAATTGCGAGTGGCAATAGGTTTTTCTTTGTTTGGAGCATACATTGGAAGTAGCTTGAATTTTCATTTTGGTACTTCTGCAGGTTTCTTGTACCCCATTTTTAGCCGTGTGTCTGTTTTTATCATTTTCAAATTTGGTACTTGCAAATTGGTACTTTTTAGTGGGTGGTAGGACATTCTAGTTGTATGACCTTGGCTTATTCTATTCTTCATACTATTCAGTCAATTAGCATTTAGACAATGTTTTTAACCTTTAATAATCCTTAAGAAGGTCTTGAGGACATTTATGTTGTACTGAATAATGGTTCATAGGCTAAACGGTTGTAAGAGATTGTTTTCCTACAACCTGGAGGCACTGTTCTGCTATCGTATTGTTACGACTCAGCTGTGTTGATCTAAATATTATGTTTATTGGGGAGTTGGGGATTGGATGTCAAGGTCTTCTGATATCTCTCAAGGTACCATCCAAATAAGAGACTGATGATTTTATCAACTCCTGAAGGAAGGCGGTGGACAATGTAGTGCAATTCGTGATTATCCCCGATATGGTGCATCAGATGTTTCGTTCAAGGTGCAGCTGAAATTTCTCGCTGTCGAGATCTTGATAAAAGTAGTGGGTTTGTGAAGAATAGTGTGGATATAGATCCGAGGTGGAGAAATTGTTTTTGATACATTCTTGACTAGAAGTAGTAGTATTAAATAAAAAGAAAGCAATGCAAGTTAATAAGGCAAAACAAATTTACTAAAAAGGAATTCTAATCTATAACAAAATACTATATGTTAAATAGTCATACAAATGGAATACGGTAGACGTAGTGTTCGAAAGCTTACATGTTGCGATCCCACGTTGGGCTCAAAACGGCTATGCACCCAAACTCGTATTTTAGAAAAGAAAACAAACGAATGTAAAACTTATTATAGATACAAAAAATAAAATTCTACACATGTAACATGTGAGTTTTATCAAAGGTCTCCACAAATACATTTAAAATTCATAAATTTAAAATTTGAGTATTTTCATCGTACCATGTGACATCTTCTAAGGTGAAAGGATATCTATTTTCAACACTGAACTTTCAAAGTCTGATGGTGACGTTGAGTTAGAAATTTGATGGACAAACTTTTCTCACTTGTAATAAGAATATGTAAAATCAAATATAATGGTGAATATTTTATAATTGTATACCACATAGTTTTCTGGGGAGGGTGTGTACCCAGCCACCTTGGCTCTCCCCATGCCCTAAACAAGTTAAAAATAACAATAAAAATAAAACAAAGAGAGAGGAACAGAACCATTGAAAATTAGGAGTGTGTTTAATAGGAAAGTAATCCAAAAAAGCAGGCTGATATTACGGATATATGTTCAATTATCCACATTTCTATCTAGCAAATTCAACTTACTTCAATTTTGTAACATTCTAAACAAATAGTATGACTAATTGTTTCACCAAAATTTAATCAACAAAAATGGTAAGAAGAAAAGTTTCAGCTTGGGCTGGATTTGTACAAGGGAGTCATCGTGAAGAATTATTAATATGTCAATTTTCAGATATGACAAATTCAAAGGGGTGTATTTGGTCTGGTGGTAACCCTTTTGCTTTTAGTTTACCACTTGTGTTGGCCCAATTGATTTTCATTTTCTTTGTTACAAGAATTACTTTTGCCCTCATTCAACCTCTTAAACAAAGTATGGTCAGTGCACAACTTATCGTAAGCTTCTTTTTTTTTTTTTTTTCTGACAATTTTATTTTACTTTTCTTGTAAAATTCATGCTTACTTGACGATTTGAATTTTACGACTAAGTATATCTAGAATGTTGGTTTCAGTTGAAGCTGTGTGCTGCAAAATTTATAGTATGATTATTGTTGATCTAGAACAGGCTGGCATTATCTTGGGGCGATCAGGCTTTGGTAGGTTCGATGCGTATTCGGCCTTAATATTTCCACCAGAAGGCAGAATGGTACTACAGACAATTTCAGATGTTGGTTTCATGTTTCATGTGTTTGTTCTTGGAGTTCAAGTAGATCCAACAATGCTGAGAAGAGCAGGGCGAAACGCGGTTCTAATAGGTGTTTCCTCTTTTCTTATGCCTTTTGCACTTGGAGGATTAGCCTGTTATGTATTACCTCATTTGACTGTCATAGATGACGCCACAGCGCATTTCTTGCCTTTGTTATCTATAATTAACTCTGCTTCATTCTTCCCTGTGATCACTAGCCTTCTTAGTGACCTTAAGATTCTAAATTCAGAAATTGGTCGAATAGCTACATTAGCCTCCTTGGTTAACGACGGTTGTATATATGCTTCTTCCATACTTTTAACAACAATAGATGCATCATCAAATTATTCCAAGTGGAATGGAGTATTGGCCATTGCATGGATAGGCACATTCCTGATAGTAATCGTGTTTGCTGTAAGGCCATTAGTGAAACATATCGCTAGGACTATACCGGAAAAAGGGGCTATGAAGGAAAGCCATTTTCTAATGATAGCGGTGTTAGCTCTCCTGTGTGGATTTGTGGCCCAGTCTCTTGGACAGCCTCCTGCTGTTGGTACTTTTATTTTGGGAGTAGTGGTGCCAGAGGGACCGCCTTTGGGCTCATCGATGGTCTACAAGATTGATTCTTTTTGTACTGGATTGCTGCTTCCTGCTAAGTTTGCTATCAGTGGGTTGACATTGGACATATTCTCCCTAGGAAGAGGAAAGTCTCTTTTAGGCGTCGAAGCAGTGATCCTATTGGGTTATTTAGGTAAGTTTGCTGGCACTCTTGTTTCAGCTGTTCACTTCGCTGTTTCCTTCCAAGATGCAGTACCTCTTGCTCTCATCATGTGTTGTAAAGGAATTATCGAGGCATCCTTTTATATCTCCTTAAAGGATACTGGAGTACGCAACCTATCTCTTCTCTTTTCTATGGCTTTATATTAACTCTCTATTTTTTCTGCTATAGCATGTACTTGTTAGTAGTCCCACTGTTATTTACATGTCTCGTATTTGGTTTATCTACAGGCAATAACGAGTGAAGCATATGCGCTTTTGTTAATCACAATGTTGGTCATAACAGGAATTGTGAGACCTTTAATTTGGTACCTCTATGATCCATCAAGAAGGTACTTAGGGTACAGAACAAATAGTATACAACATTTGGATCCCACCAGTGAGCTTCGGGTGCAAGTGTGTATTCACAACGAAGATAATGTCCCGAGCTTAGTCAATCTTCTTGATGTGTCCAACCCATCTAGAAGGAGGCCAATTGCAGTGTTTGTTCTTAATCTAATGGAGCTCAAAGGCAGCGCAGCTGCTTTACTGGTGCCAACTCATAATAGAAAAGGCAAACCGAAACTCAAGTCTCTGCCTAGCAGAAGTGAACATATATCTAATGCATTCAACATTCTCGCGCATAGAAATCAAGGTTCTATGATGGCTCAACACTTCACCTCCATTGTTCCGTATGCCACTATGCACGATGACATATGTACAGTCGCGGTGGACAAAGGTGTCAATATTGTGATCATCCCATTCCACAAGCAGTGGGCTATTGATGGAACAGTAGGAGCCAATTTCCCTGCAATTAGGATGGTGAACCAACAGGTACTCCATAAAGCACCTTGCTCAGTTGGGATCCTAGTTGATCGGGGGCAATTAGCCGATAACACACAGATCTTGTTTGGCCATTCTCTTTTCCGCATCACAATGCTTTACCTAGGTGGTCCTGATGATGATGAAGCACTCGCCTATTGCTGCAGGATGCTAGGGCATCCCCACATCAGCATGAGTCTTGTCTGGCTCAAACATTCGAGTGACAATATCGAGAAGAGTATGGAGTCACATATGATACAATGGTTCAAGGCTAATAATGTGGATGCAGGGAGAGTGAGTTACCAAGAAGAAGTGGTGAATGATGCAGTTGGGACAACTCAGGTTCTTCGTTCACTCGAGGACAGTTGTGATCTTTGTATAGTTGGTAGAGACCACAAACAGTCCGAGTTAACACTAGGGATTAATGAATGGATCGAATGTCCAGAATTAGGATTTATCGGAGACATGTTAGCTACTTCGGATTATAGTTTTTCATTGCTCGTTGTGCAACAAACACCACCAGGGACCGAGTTTATAACCACCCAGCCACTGCAGCCTGTTGCTAGCAGTTTTTATTCTGGTTCAGATAAATATAGTCAACATTCTGCTTCAGGTAAATATAGTCAGCATTCTGCTTCAGGTAAATATAGTCAGCATTCTGGTTATGGCCCTTTTGGGTAGCAACTCAAGTTGTTTTCCTCTTTGATCAATGCCAAGAATGTAGAAAATAGGTTAAAGGTTACTAAATTGTAAATTTTGTCAAAATTGTATGTAGAAATTAGCAAGTACAAAGTTCAGTTTTACTTTTTATGTACAATGGAAGTAGTCACTATTCAACTTGTTGCAAAAGGTTACTACTTACCTTATGTTATCTGATAGTGCGTGTGATGACTAGAAATTCACAATTCTAAAAGAGTCTCGAGACATTTTAAGTATATCTGTCTTATGCACCGTTCTGTTCTCAAGGCTTGAATTCAAGACCTGTGATTATGAATTGAGGAATCCCAATCATTCCATAATACCTAGTAAAACAAATGCTGAAAATGTGAGCAGTTGTACGATTAACAGATGTAATATTTTCCCTAATTACTTTGGTAAGTTAGTTGACAGGCTGCCTAACCCCATGTAATGAAAGTGAAGTTGCATATTTTAATAATTGGGATTAGCTGAATCTAATAAAGCTTGTTAACCACTTCCTTGATCGTACTTAACCTTAGTGTGAAGTTGGTTGGGTTAGCAATGGTACAATTACTTGACAAAATTTCACTTTTTTAGCTTAAATTATGACAATTAAGTATTTATTTAGTTGCACACATGTCATACTATAGGTCCAAGTTATAGCATATAGCAATTAATAATTAGATTATACTAGCAATTTATAATTTTTTAAGTTAAAATACATGTCTCGTCTTTATTTGTTAGGTAAGTATCACTTTTAATCAACCAAAACCAACCCCAAAATTCAACCTTAATTTACTTTGTTTTACTTCAATTACTTGAAAATTAATAAACTGCAGTTTTAAATTAATGAATTTTATATCTATTAAATATTTTTAAAAATAAATATAAAATTTGAGTCAAAACTATTAATTTTGTTGAACTCGTAGTTTCAGACCATCAACTTTTACATCCGCCAGCTTGGACAATGCATTTCAAGAACTTGTATGAATTTGAATGCCAACACTTTCTATGAGAAGCAACGAGAATAACATATTCCGTATAATTTTAGAAACGAGATCTAAATAGCACATTTGGGGGCCATCTGCTCGCATGTAATTGGTTTACCTTCTTCAACGTTTGGCCAACAAACAGTCCATTCATACTTGAATTAGATATTTTAATCGTCTTTATCATGCTAATTAATGAAATAATTCAACTAGATGTATATAAAAAAGATTAATCTAGTCTTAAATAAAGTTCCTCGGTTAATTTCTAATAAGTTTAACTTCTATATTATAATTGTTGTGCTATCAAATAACTTATACATAACTATATAAAAATTATAATCGTCTGTTAAAAGTGACATAATACTTTTTCAGGACTTAAAACTTGTTAAAATACACAAATACACCAATTCTATTTCAATTTCATCGACCATTTTCTTCTTATTAAATCTTAGTTTCAACCTTGTTGACATATTAAATAACAGCCAGATTAGAAATTAAAGTTATTAAATCTTAGTTTCAACCATGTTGACATATTAAATAACAGCAAGATAGAAATTAAAGAAGATATTGTGAGAAAATTTTGACAATTCAAAAGAAAAAAAGGGAAGGGGAAACCGTTATTAACTGAATAGTCAAAAATTACTTACTGATTTCAAACACCATAGTCTTATATTTTAATTAGATTAAGAATTAAATTGCAAGTGGTTGCACCAAATCCACCATATAGTTGGACTAATTTGCCTAAATCTTTTTTTTTACTTTAAACTAATCTTTTTTTTTTAAAAAATAAACAAAATTTATGATTCCCTCCTTGTAATTAACATTATAAATAGACAACTTCATTAAGTCTTCTAATAAAGCATTACAACTTGTAAAGCTTTTTCCTAAAGCAAATGCACAAAAACATAGAAATGAAGAATTATATAAGTTGTCTCATTGTGGTTATATTATCACTACTATCTTCTTTTGCTAATGCAGAATCTCACAAACATGATTTTACTGTGAGTATACATTCACCTTTTAAAATATAATTTAGTAAATTTTTCAACATTATCATGAAATATTTTTTTTTGGGACAGGTTCAAGAAACTAGTGTAACTAGGCTATGCAGAACCAAGAAAATAATTACAGTAAATGGACAATTCCCAGGGCCAACCTTGACAGTTCGAAACGGAGATACAGTGATTGTTAATGTTGTTAATAGAGCACGCTACAACGTCACTATCCATTGGTAAATTACCTTATAAGTGACAAAATATTTTTTTTTGCATGTCAGTGTATAGAACTTAAACTGTTGTAAGTTTTCATGCAGGCATGGAGTTCGTCAAATGCGAACACCATGGGCTGATGGGCCTGAGTATGTAACACAATGCCCAATTAGACCAGGAGGATCTTACACATATAGATTTACTATTGAAAACCAAGAGGGTACATTGTGGTGGCATGCTCACAGCAAATGGCTTAGAGCAACTGTTTATGGAGCATTAGTTATTTTACCTAAACAGGGTTCTAATTTCCCTTTTTCACTGCCCCAGAAAGATTTTCCTGTTATTCTGGGTAATGCTTCTTTCTCTTTATCTTTTCTATTTAACTTATATACACCGACAGTGAAAACAAACTTTTTGCACTATTTTTATTACAATCCAAATTTGATATGACTTTATGTTATCATTTTGTATAGGAGAATGGTGGAACAGAGACATTATTGCAGTACAAAGACAAGCACAATTTACTGGAGCAGCTCCTAATAATTCTGATGCATATACTATTAATGGTCAACCTGGTGACCTATACAGATGCTCTACACAAGGTCCTTACTACATAAAACATAAACGATTTAACTCATATACACTACCCGTGAAATGACTAATTCAGAATCGAAATGTAGGTACTGTGAAATACTCTGTGAATCCGGGAGAATCAGTTCTCCTGAGGGTGATCAACGCTGCACTCAATCAACAACTTTTCTTCTCAGTTGCAAACCACATGCTCACTGTTGTGGGTATTGATGCTACTTACAACAAGCCTTTTACAACTAATGTCATTATGGTTGGACCTGGACAAACAACTAATGTAATTCTAACTGCTAATCAGTCCCCTGGCCGATACTACATGGCCGCTCGTGCCTATGCCACAGTCAGAAATGGGCAATTTGATAACACAACTACCACTGCAATCCTTGAGTACAAAAATCTGAAATCAGGCGCGAATTCAAGGCCTTTATTGCCTCGACTTCCTGCCTTCAATGATACAGCCACAGCCACCGCTTTCGCTAACAGATTGAGGGGAACTCCTAACAGTAATAGAGTTCCCAATCAGATTGATGAGAACTTGTTTTTCACTGTTGGACTAGGCTTAGTGAATTGTACCCGTGGCCCTAGATGTCAAGGGCCTAACAATACGCGATTTGCTGCTAGCGTGAACAACATTTCATTTGTTATTCCTAGAAGAACTTCATTGCTCCAGGCCTATTACCAAAAAACTCCAGGGATTTACACATTGGACTTTCCACGCGTTCCACCGGTGCAATTTGATTACACGGGCAATGTTTCACGAGGACTTTGGCAACCAAGATTTGGAACCAAGTTGTACAAGCTCAAATTTGGTTCTAATGTACAAATTGTGTTGCAAGATACTGCTATCTTCTCAACAGAGGATCACCCTATACATCTTCACGGATACCATTTTTGGGTCGTTGGACAAGGTTTTGGTAACTTTAATGCTCAAACTGATACTGCCAACTTTAACTTGAATGATCCACCTGTAAGGAACACAATCGATGTTCCTGTTGGTGGATGGGCAGTCATCCGTTTCGTTGCTGATAATCCAGGTAAATAACCTGTTTCATCATTAAAAATGTTCAAGTTTTCAAATTTTGTACCTGTTTTGAGGATTTGATTGATTTGTTTGCAGGGGTTTGGTTGTTACACTGCCACATTGATTCTCATTTGTCTTGGGGCCTAGCTATGGCATTCATCGTCGAAAATGGAATAGGAGAGAAACAGACAATGGAACCACCTCCACCAGATCTACCACAATGCTAAAAATATATCGTCAATGTTAGATTCAGAAGAATCATATGTTTTGCAATTATAGCAAATTGTCCTTGTTATGTTTTTGTCCTAAAATTAAGCAGTTATTAGTGTGTGTATTTGATATTTCCCCTATGTGTGAGCCATCAGGATTTAGCCTTGGCTTTATTGAGTTTGAAATTCATTAGTCTATGATATGTGTTCAAGTACCTATCAAGAAAGAGTCATTTTGACTTCATATATTATATAGTAATCACAATTTTAGTTTATCGAGTTTCTTACTTGAACTATCAGTTGTGTGAGTTTTTCAATTGAACTATCCATTGTTCCCTTTTCCTCAATGGAATATTACCATATGTTAGGATCGGAAATATCAGGTGTAAACGCGGAAGCTAGCAAAGCAAACCTCGAAAGACCACGAGTAAGAAGACAACGAGAAATATACCAAAAGACACAAAGATTTAACGTGGTTCGGTCAATCGACCTACGTCCACAAAGGAGATAAGCAATCCACTATAAATATGAGAGTACAAAATACAGAGAGAAACAACCTCAACCAATTCACTCGGAATACATGGGAGGTTCACACAAGTGATAACGTATCAAGCTTGTGACCCACAAATTCTCCCTCTAACCAAAACTCTCAAAGCTCTTAAAGACTACATTGTGAATGCTGATTAAGTGAGAAGGAACATGCCTCTATTTATAGAGTCCTAAACCTTTTCCTACAAGAAAAGGATTAGTCAATCCAAAACATTTTCCTACAAGGAAAACCTATTTATGGTAAGAAACTTAGGGCAAATAAAACCTAACACCATATCGTTCAGATAGGAAACTCAGGCACATGATAGTTTGGGTATGAAATTTGAAAACTGACATATATTGTGTGTGTTTTTCACTCTAATTTCCCTGAGAGTAGTCACTTTTAGCTGTATTTTTTGAGGCATGGTGAAGTAGGAATTTGATCGTACATGAATACTAACTAACGGAACTTTACACAAACCGCAACAATACAATTAGGTAACTTGTTCAACTAGCTGTATTTTTTTGAAAAATAAGCAGACAGTTCTGTGAAAATACTATCTTCATCTCAATTTATGTGACACAGTTGAATTTGAATATAATATCCCACATTTAACAACAGTTTCAAAACCTGAATATAAAGAAAATCATGTTAAAAGTTTCAAACAATGCACGATCTAGATTGAATTGTAAATGCAATATCGACTTTACTTTGGTCAAAACAAATCTTTTGAAATAAATTAATAGAAAAACTTAGCAAATATCTCATAAATATAAATTAATTACAAATATATACCCCTTACATTGATTCCTCTGAATAATTACGATTGATGCACCTAGTAATT
>NC_028642.1:59068924-59155405 GCF_001406875.1 Solanum pennellii
GTGTATTGCACGTTTGTCCCCTAATTGACATTACATAACTATAAATCTTTATCAAAGACTTACGCTTTTACGTATCTAGTTGTGAAAATATTTTGTTAAATTTAACATGCTTACCCTCAAATAATTATTATAAATATAAATTGGAATTAGCTTTATATATATATATATATATATATCTTAAAAATAGAAGAAAGAAATCAAAATAATTAAGTCTTTGATAATTATTTACTTCATATTTATTTTCTTCATTATCGTTTTTTGGAGCATAAATTTTATGGATTATTCTTATTTTGTATATTTTATTTGTAGAATTAAATTAGTGTAAAAATGAAGAAATTTTAAGTACAAATAAATTAAAAATAATAAATTATATAAGGAAATTTAGCGGACAACTTAATTATTAAGTTAAATATTATATTAATTATGTGGGAGGCTATGCGGTAAAATTTTTTTGTTCCGACTGTGTATGTTCAAAATTATTATGAAATGGGGTATGTGCGTGTAATATTTAACTTTTTGTGCTATTTAGTGTATTTACTTTATTTATCATCTTTTACTTCATTTATCATCTTATTCAAAAAGTCAAGGAATCTCATTTCTCAAATTCAAAATCTTAAAGGGGGAAATGAGCTTTACTCTTTTATTTCAGGAAATATATCCTCATTAGCTTACCAAAATTTCACAAAATATATTAACCATATTGAAATATACATTATTTAACTAGAAATTTGATTTCCTTATCATATAAATTTATTTTGTTACTATAATTTTTAACACAATGCAAGGATTTTACTTTTTATTGTACTATTTGACTAGAAATTTATCATAACTATGAAGAATTTTTTGTATAAACAATCGCCTTATTTCATTTTTTTTATAGGCACCACATTTTCTTGAGCTTATTATCAAAAAATTTTTTTTTTTAAATTTATTTTTCCTCAAAATTTGAGTCATGGCAGAAAAAAAGACTTTAGGCCGTTAAAAGATTTCAATGGTCAAAATAGAAAATGAAGATACTCGATACACAACATTTTCAAAGTGTTGATCAACATTATATAAAAAAGCTAGTGAATTCGTTGGAAAATACGATATTGATTCGGGGATAACATTATTTTCTCCGACTGATAAACCCTTCTCCCTTTTTTTCACCCTATACGTGATGTTGTTAATCGTCTTTTAAGTCCAAATACACAACCAAGTGAAAGTAATGTGTTGCTATTGCAAGTTCTCGAAATAGCGTGAAGGAACTAAAAGTTGAGCTGGACGAGCTTGATATCATAGAAAGAGGTCTATCTAATCCAACATCTAGCACTGATGCATGTTATACTTGATTCGTTAGTGATCTTCATTTGTTTGATGTTTGATTTGTTTGTTAAAATAGCCATGTACTATTTGAGAAGCCGCCTCTTTGTTACTTGTGGTCTGGATGACTAGGTTTAGTCGAACATGGCTCTATCTAAACCTAAACGTTTTCCAAGACAGGTGATCCAACTACATAGCCTACCACCTTCTGATTTAATGGAACAAAGCAAACATAATTATCCCGGTTTATCGAATTTCTTACCTGATTTATCAATTGTGTGATTTTTCCACTTGAACTATCACAAACTATTTATCAAAACACACCAGTGTCCCTTTTTGAGATTCAATTATAAGATGTAACCAATTTTTTAAGGTTGCTAAATGTACATATAGTTATCTTTTAGTAAACCTTATAGAGTGAGGAGGTTATATCGTCAATGTATATACAAGTTAAACTCTATCAAATCACTCGATTAGGTACTACCATCTTCACATATTAAATATAAAAAGATGATTTTACCTAGAAAAAGAAGATGAAAATTAAATAAGAAATACTGAAGTAACATATAATAGAAAAAAGAAACCGTTTTAATAACTAAATTTACTGATTTACAAGAGAGACACAACAAAGTTACATTATAATTGCAAGTAGTTGTACCAAATCCACCATTTAGTTGGACTAAGTTGCCTAAAACATTCCAAAATCCCTGTTTGACTTTAAACTAATCTACCTCCTAATCCTCGTAATTAACATTATAAATAGATAATCACTGCATTAACACTTCATTAATTCCTCTAATCATAACATACAGCTTTTAAGCTTTGAGAGAAATGGATACTTGTATAAGTTGTCTCATTGTGGTTATACTATCACTACTCTCTACTTTTGCTAATGCAGAATTTCATTACCATGAATTTATTGTAAGTATTCATTCACCTTTTCTTCTTTATAATTAAGAAAAAAAAATTCCAAAATTGTCCTGAAACACTTTTTTTTTTTTAACAGGTTCAAGAAACTAGTGTAACTAGGCTATGCAGAACCAAGAATATAATTACAGTGAATGGACAATTCCCAGGGCCAACCTTGACAGTTCGAAATGGAGATACATTGTTTGTTACTGTTGTTAATAGAGCTCGTTACAACGTTACCATTCATTGGTATTACCTTATAAGTGAAAAATATATTTTTTTAAACTTATCATTGCATAAAACTTAGACTCTTGTGAATTTCCGTGCAGGCATGGGGTTCGTCTAATGCGAACACCATGGGCTGATGGGCCTGAGTATGTTACACAATGCCCAATTAGACCAGGAGGATTTTACACATACAGATTTACTATTGAAAATCAAGAGGGTACATTGTGGTGGCATGCTCACAGCAAATGGCTTAGAGCAACTGTTTATGGAGCATTAGTTATTTTACCTAAACAGGGTTCTAATTTCCCTTTTTCACTGCCCCAGAAAGATTTTCCTGTTATTCTTGGTAATGCTTCTTTCTCTTTATCTTTTCGATTTAACTTATATACACTGACAGTGAAAACAAACTTTTTGCACTATTTTTATTACAATCCAAATTTGATATGACTTTATGTTATCATTTTGTATAGGAGAATGGTGGAACAGAGACATTATTGCAGTACAAAGACAAGCACAATTTACTGGAGCAGCTCCTAATAATTCTGATGCATATACTATTAATGGTCAACCTGGTGACCTATACAGATGCTCTACACAAGGTCCTTACTACATAAAACATAAACGATTTAACTCATATACACTACCCGTGAAATGACTAATTCAGAATCGAAATGTAGGTACTGTGAAATACTCTGTGAATCCGGGAGAATCAGTTCTCCTGAGGGTGATCAACGCTGCACTCAATCAACAACTTTTCTTCTCAGTTGCAAACCACATGCTCACTGTTGTGGGTATTGATGCTACTTACAACAAGCCTTTTACAACTAATGTCATTATGGTTGGACCTGGACAAACAACTAATGTAATTCTAACTGCTAATCAGTCCCCTGGCCGATACTACATGGCCGCTCGTGCCTATGCCACAGTCAGAAATGGGCAATTTGATAACACAACTACCACTGCAATCCTTGAGTACAAAAATCTGAAATCAGGCGCGAATTCAAGGCCTTTATTGCCTCGACTTCCTGCCTTCAATGATACAGCCACAGCCACCGCTTTCGCTAACAGATTGAGGGGAACTCCTAACAGTAATAGAGTTCCCAATCAGATTGATGAGAACTTGTTTTTCACTGTTGGACTAGGCTTAGTGAATTGTACCCGTGGCCCTAGATGTCAAGGGCCTAACAATACGCGATTTGCTGCTAGCGTGAACAACATTTCATTTGTTATTCCTAGAAGAACTTCATTGCTCCAGGCCTATTACCAAAAAACTCCAGGGATTTACACATTGGACTTTCCACGCGTTCCACCGGTGCAATTTGATTACACGGGCAATGTTTCACGAGGACTTTGGCAACCAAGATTTGGAACCAAGTTGTACAAGCTCAAATTTGGTTCTAATGTACAAATTGTGTTGCAAGATACTGCTATCTTCTCAACAGAGGATCACCCTATACATCTTCACGGATACCATTTTTGGGTCGTTGGACAAGGTTTTGGTAACTTTAATTCTCAAACTGATACTGCCAACTTTAACTTGAATGATCCACCTGTAAGGAACACAATCGATGTTCCTGTTGGTGGATGGGCAGTCATCCGTTTCGTTGCTGATAATCCAGGTAAATAACCTGATTTCATCATTAAAAATGTTCAAGTTTTCAAATTTTGTACCTGTTTTGAGGATTTGATTGATTTGTTTGCAGGGGTTTGGTTGTTACACTGCCACATTGATTCTCATTTGTCTTGGGGCCTAGCTATGGCATTCATCGTCGAAAATGGAATAGGAGAGAAACAGACAATGGAACCACCTCCACCAGATCTACCACAATGCTAAAAATATATAATCAATGTTAGATTCAGAAGAATCACATGTTTTGCAATTATAGCAAATTGTCCTAGTTATGTTTTTTGTCCTAAAATTAAGCAGTTATTAGTGTGTGTATTTGATATTTCCCCTATGTGTGAGCCATCAGGATTTAGCCTTGGCTTTATTGAGTTTGAAATTCATTAGTCTATGATAAGTGTTCATCAAGAAAGAGTCATTTTGACTTCATATATTATATAGTAATCACAATCTTGGTTTATCAAGTTTCTTACTTGAACTATCAGTTGTGTGAGTTTTCACTTGAACTATCACCAACGATTTATTAAAATACACCTTAACTATCCATTGTTCCCTTTTCCTACATGGAATATCACCATATCGTTTAGATAAGAAACTTAGACACATGATAGTTTAGGTATGAAACTTAAAAACTGACATATTTTGCGTGTGTTTTTGACTCTTCACTCTATTTATCAAAACACACCTCAACTATCCATTGTTCCGTTTTCCTACATAGAATATCACCATATTTTAGATAAGAAACTTAGACACATGATAGTTTAGATATGAAACTTAAAAACTGACATATTTTGCGTGTGTTTTTGACCCTTCACTCTATTTTCCCTGAGATTAGTCACTTTTAGCTGTTTTTTTGAGGTATGGTTAAGTAGGAATTTGATCGTACGTGAATACTAACTAACGGAACTGTACACAAACCGCAACAATACTACTAAATAACTTATTCAACTAGCTGTATCTTCTGAAAACTAAGCAGACAATTCTCTAAAAATACTATCTTCATCTCAATTTATGTGACACAGTTGAATTTGAATATAGTGTCCCACATTTAACAACAATTTCAAAATCTGAATATAAAAAAAATTATGTTAAAAGTTTCAAATAATGCACAATCTAGATTTAATTGTAAGTGCAATGTCAACTTTATTTTGGTCAAAACAAATCTTTTGAAATAAATTAATAGAAAAACTTAGCAAATATCTCATAAATATAATTAAATTAATTACAAATACATACCCCTTACTTTGATGCCCCAAAACAATTACAATTGATGCATATATACATACTAGTTCCAGACACGTGCGTTGCACGTGTTCCCAAGCTAAATTGCATGAAGTTGTTGTAACGATGTGTTTGTATGACCTCTTTGATATTAAAGATGAAGAAACCACAAATAGTGTGAAAGAAAAATAATTATATGTTAAATGGTGCGTACATTTTGATTTAGTAATTTGCTGATAGAATAAAAATAGATCAACAAAAAAATAATTACAAATTAAAATAATTAATTAAGAAAAATATATAGAAAACTTTCACATATATAAGAAAATATTAGGCAAAATAGAAGGCATACCACTATATAAGAAAACTCACATTTATAAGAAAACTTTCAAATTTTCTTTTCAAGAAAATCAAAAAAGTCTTTCTTTTGTAATGGAAGATATATGTACGTTTTTCTTGTAAAGACGGTTTAACTTAACTAAGAGAAAAGTAATTAATTAAATTGGACAATTTGAACTTAAACTTCATATTAGAATTAAAATGAATTAAATGAAAGAAAATGAAGGATAGGAATCAAAGTCTCAAACATCTTTACATATTTCACCAGTAGCTAGAGACTTTTAGTAGATGAATATGGTCAATATATTAAATTAAGTGTATTTAATTATTAAGTAACCCTTCAATTTCTTCAAATTTTATAATTTCAAAGAGTGTTATACTCTATACAAATTTATAGGATAATTCTAGTAATCTAACCTTAACTTTGTTGCTTCACACTTTTAATAGAACTAATAATTCTATTTTTACTATAAAGTTTGTAAAATAAAATAGTAAATCAAGAAAAAGTACTTTAAAAGCTATACAACTTATGTGGTTATCAAAGCAAGAACAATTATCAACCATGCAAAGACTTAAATCATAAAACTCAAAGTCTTATTGTGTACAATAATATTTTATTTGTAGTTATTTATTTATCAAATAGGAAAGAAAATAGAAATTTTTTAATGGTAAATAAAAGAACACCTCTAAAGAATCAACAAAAATATTATAAAATGAAGCTAAAATTAACAATGTGAAAGAAAAAGAGATGACAACTTTCTTTATTCTCTTCCAATTATTCAAGATCTCTTCGATAGGATATAATTGAGGGACTCAAAGGATTGTCATGAATATGTCATTAACCCATTTCATGGATGAAAGGTGAAAGTAACAAGTATATTATTATGAACATCAACAAATGTATAATATCTTCATTTCTAATATAATAACACAAAATAAAAATTCCACTTGAACACATAGAAGAGAAATCTTAGCAGATCTTAGTTAATCTACAATAAAATTATCAAACAAATATTAAGATACAATAAATGAAGAGAAGTAGCTATCATCAAAACTAAGACAATATGTATCATGACATAATTTACGGATTGGAAAATTAGTGAAGCACACAATGGTATTTATAGCCAAGATATATAAAAACTCAAAAGTCAAGTTAGAAAAAGATCATTAAAATATCATTTAATCTCTTTATTAAAGAAGTGAAAGGACACTTTATTTTATTCTTTAAAAATGGTTAGATTTCCAAAACTATTAAAATCCAAATTCGTAGTTATTCTTTAAAGTTAAAACGTATGACTGTAAGTATTCAACATATGTACTAATACACATAAAAGAACATGAAGAACCAATTTTGAAACTGTTAAAACATTTATTGTATGGTAGTCAATATATACTTAGCATTTATTTAAACATATATTTACATTTTTTTTTACACAAATTATTAAAGAAGTATTTTCTTTATTTAAAGATAAAAATGTTTAATTAATTATATTAGATGAATTTAATTAAATATTTATAGCCATTTCATTTAATGTAGGGGTAAAATGGTAATTCAACTTTTAAATTTTAAGCTTCATGCTTATAATAATATATGATAAGTCCTCGGAACATGGGTTGCACGTTTGTCCCCTAATTGACAGTACATAACTATAAATCTTTATCAAAGACTTACTCTTTTACGGGTCTAGTTGTTGAAAATATTATGCGGGATTTAACATGCTTACCGTCAAAATAATTAATTATAAATATAAATTGGAATTAGCTTGATTATATTTATATCTTAGAGAATGAAGAAATGAAGAATATAAAAATATAGTAATCAATTACGAAATTATATTTAAAAACTCAAAAAGATGGAGATATGAAAAATAAAAATTCACTTACAACTTCATACTGGAGAATAGTCATCTTGTAAGTTGCAATTATGATAATTTATATATTTCTCTACAAAAAGAAGATTAATATGCATGAAATTTTAAAAAATACAAATAAATGAATCAGTAATAATTCTTACAATTACAAATTGATAATCAAAATTTTACAAATGATGTAGACTAACCTAATGTAGAATGAAAGATCAACACAAATTTAGATCAAAGAAGAAATATAAATAATGTTGTGTGAATGGCTTTGATAGACTCTTCATTACCCCACTTATCTTACAAATTAACATTGAATTAAGGTTATTATACTTTTCATTACCCACATTTAATTAAATAGGTATTATTATTTAATTCAATTTAGGGATAGGATAAGGGCAAAATGGTAATTCAAACTTTGAGTTAAGGAGCTTCTCACTTATAGTAATACTAGTTTCTGAGCACTTGCTTCGCACGTATGTTTCATGTGAGTTTTTATAGATATGTTAGAATGACTAGAATTTTCTGGAAATATATGTGTAAATTGTAATGAATAATAAAATGTAACAATTACAAAATAAGAATAAAGACTTACGGCAATGAAACATTTATAGAAAACTAAATTAAGAAGTCTAACAGAGAGAAAAAAAGATAAAAGAAGCTAAATATTTAAGAAAAAATACAATATAGACATTATAAGATTGATGTATATATATATGAAAAAATAAGTACAAAATTAGTACATAACTCTTTGAGTTTTTATTGACTCCTTCCATATCCTATCAAAATTCAAGAGTCTTCATCATCTACTTTTACTATAGAATAATAATAGCCTAATAATCTTGGTAGGGATTTCATGAGATAAAGAAGTTGAATTTATATAAATAGAATTGAAGGAATATCAAAAGATATCTTAAAGTTTTAGTTTAAATATTTGGAGGTTATGAATATGAAAAGATGAGAGTTATGAATATTAAGAGTATAAAAGTTGAATAAGTAATTAGAAAATAATAATAAATAAATGAAGAATATGAAAAAAAATTAAAGTTAGCAAATCATGTAGAAAGAACAACTAAAGTTCTTATCATGTAATTAAGCATCAATAAATTTAAATTTGTGAAGCTAGAGTCATTCTGTAACAATAATCAAGAGGACATTATCAATGTCTGTCTCTATTTTGTAGATTTGCACCATTTAAATTATTAAATTTCGTTATTTATTATAAAGGATAATACTTTATCCACATCAATTATATTATTCATGAGAGGGGTTAAGGAAAAAGTTATAAGAAGAGGAAAAGTAAAGAAATTTAGGTAAAGATTTTTTTTTAAAAAAATAATTATTATATACATATAGATTATAGATGATAAATATCAATAAATTAGATATTTAATTAGGAATTAATCTTAGAAAGTCTAAAAGTTATTAACATTTAATTAAATTTATACAATCAAATATTGAAATATTTTATAACAATTTAATTTATAGAAGGGTTAAAATCGTAATTCAACTTTCAACTTTTTTGTTCTCGCTTTTAGTAATATATGATATGATGATTTGTTGTATCATTAAAGTTTCTTGTTAAAAAATCACTTATTTGTTAATGATAATATAACAGTGTATATATATTTTTGTGGTATCATTTAAATTTATTATTCATACATTACTTATTAATCAATGATACTATAAGACTATATCTAACGAAAAAATATTTAAAATGTAATCTAGCAAAAAAATATTTAACAACACAACAAAGGAACTAACAAAGAGAAATATAAAAACAAAAAATTAGTTAACCGGAGAAAGAAAAAGAATAAAATATTTATAATTGTTAGGAAGAAATAAATCAAAATAATTAAGTCTTTGATCATTATTTACTTCATATTTATTTTTTTCATTATCGCTTTATGGAGCATAAATTTTATGGATTATTCTTATTTTGTATATTCTATTTGTAGAATTAAATTGATGTAAAAATAAAGAAATTTAAAGTATAAATAAATTAAAAATAATAAATCATATAAGGAAATTAAGCAGATAACTTAATTATTAAGTTGAATATTATATTAATTATGTGGGAGGCTATGCGGTATAAATTTTTTGTTCCGACTGTGTATGTTCAAAATTATTATGAAATGGGGTATGTGCGTGTAATATTTAATTATTTATGCTATTTAGTGTACTTTACTTCATTTATCATCTTATTCAAAAAGTTAAGGGATCTCATTTCTCAAATTCAAAATCTTAAAAGATGGAAATGAATTTTAATCTTTTATTTCAGGAAATATATCCTCATTAGCTTACCAAAATTTAACAAAATATATTAACCATATTGAGATATACATTATTTAACCAGAAATTTGATTTCCTTATCATATAAATTTTTTTTGTTACTATAATTTTTAACACGATGCAAGAATTTTACTTTTTATTGTACAATTTGACTGAAATTTATCATAACTATGAAGAATTTTTTGTATAAATTATCACCTTATTTCTTTTTTTTATAAGCATCACATTTTCTTGAGCTTATTATCAATAAATTTATTTTTTTTTAAAATTTATTTTTCCTCAAAATTTGAGTCATGGCAGAAAAAAAGATTTTAGGCCGTCAAAAGATTTCAATGGTCAAAATAGAAAATGAAGATGCTCGATACACAATATTTTCAAAGCGTCGATCAACATTATATAAAAAAGCTAGTGAATTTGTTGGGAAATACGATATTGATTTGGGGATAACATTATTTTCTCCGACTGATGAACCCTACTCTCTTTTTTTCACCCTACACGTGGTGTTGTTAATAGTCTTTTAATTCCAAATACACAACCAAGTGAACGTAATGTTTTTCTATTGCAAGTTCTCGAAATAGCGTGAAGGAACTAAGAGTTGAGCTTGACGAGCTTGATAGCATAGAAAGGGGTCTATCTAATCCAACATCTAGCACTGAGGAAACTGACATGAAAAAATGTGGGAATCTATTATGAAATGAAGAGGAGGTGTATGAACTCGAGCTTTGGTTGAACTCCGTTAGTTTTGATTTGAACAATTGTTTATCGCAACCGGAGAACAATGGTTCTTCCTCTACACAAGCACCTCCAGAAAATGATGGTTAAACATACATTGATTCCTAATACATTGAACTTCATGCGTTGTAATAATTAGAGTCAAAGTCATACATTTCAAATATTTTTTTTCTCTCTAAATTAGTGATGCATGTTATACTTGAATTCGTTAGTGATCTTCATTTGTTTGATGTTTCATTCGTTTGTTAAAATAGCCATGTACTATTTGAGAAGCCGCCTTTTTGTTACTTGTGGTCTGGATGACTAGGTTTAGTCGAGCTTGCGCCGTTGTATTTTGTTCCTAATTATATCAATATATTGATTAGTGATTTGTTTGACTTACTTTCTTCATTAGAGAATTTTTTTTTCGTAACAACTATTATTATTTTCAGTTTCTATTATAAAATTTAGGAAAAATTACCTAATACGATGTATGATTGAATCAAAGTAATTTGTACTTCATTCAATCATTTACACATCATTTTTACCCCAACTTTTTTTTATTCCCTACCATATCCAAAAATTACAAAAATCTTTCTTTTTCACAATTTCTCTCACTTTTCCGGATACATCACTATCACCACATCCCCATTCCCTCGATTTTTTCTCATGCTTAATATCACTACATTCAACTATCTTCATCCCTTCTTTCCGATTGGAAGTTATTGAAAAGCCTTCTTCATCAGAACTTCTATTTTATCCATTTTTTTTCAACTAAATTTACTGATTTACAAGAGAGACACAACAAAGTTACATTATAATTTCAAGTAGTTGTACCAAATCCACCATTTAGTTGGACTAAGTTGCCTAAAACATTCCAAAATCCCTGTTTGACTTTAAACTAATCTACCAATCCTTGTAATTAACATTATAAATAGATAATCATTGCATTAACACTTCATTAATTCCTCTAATCATAACATACAGCTTTTAAGCTTTGAGAGAAATGGATACTTGTATAAGTTGTCTCATTGTGGTTATACTATCACTACTCTCTACTTTTGCTAATGCAGAATTTCATTACCATGAATTTATTGTAAGTATTTATTCACCTTTTCTTCTTATAATTAAGAAAAAAAAATTCCAAAATTGTCCTGAAACACTTTTTTTTTTAACAGGTTCAAGAAACTAGTGTAACTAGGCTATGCAGAACCAAGAATATAATTACAGTGAATGGACAATTCCCAGGGCCAACCTTGACAGTTCGAAATGGAGATACATTGTTTGTTACTGTTGTTAATAGAGCTCGTTACAACGTTACCATTCATTGGTATTACCTTATAAGTGAAAAATATTTTTTTTTTACATTATCATTGCATAAAACTTAGACTCTTGTGAATTTCCGTGCAGGCATGGGGTTCGTCTAATGCGAACACCATGGGCTGATGGGCCTGAGTATGTTACACAATGCCCAATTAGACCAGGAGGATTTTACACATACAGATTTACTATTGAAAATCAAGAGGGTACATTGTGGTGGCATGCTCACAGCAAATGGCTTAGAGCAACTGTTTATGGAGCATTAGTTATTTTACCTAAACAGGGTTCTAATTTCCCTTTTTCACTGCCCCAGAAAGATTTTCCTGTTATTCTTGGTAATGCTTCTTTCTCTTTATCTTTTCGATTTAACTTATATACACTGACAGTGAAAACAAACTTTTTGCACTATTTTTATTACAATCCAAATTTGATATGACTTTATGTTATCATTTTGTATAGGAGAATGGTGGAACAGAGACATTATTGCAGTACAAAGACAAGCACAATTTACTGGAGCAGCTCCTAATAATTCTGATGCATATACTATTAATGGTCAACCTGGTGACCTATACAGATGCTCTACACAAGGTCCTTACTACATAAAACATAAACGATTTAACTCATATACACTACCCGTGAAATGACTAATTCAGAATTTTAATGCAGGTACTGTGAAATACTCTGTGAATCCGGGAGAATCAGTTCTCCTGAGGGTGATCAACGCTGCACTCAATCAACAACTTTTCTTCTCAGTTGCAAACCACATGCTCACTGTTGTGGGTATTGATGCTACTTACAACAAGCCATTTACAACTAATGTCATTATGGTTGGACCTGGACAAACAACTAATGTAATTCTAACTGCTAATCAGTCCCCTGGCCGATACTACATGGCCGCTCGTGCCTATGCCACAGTTAGAAATGGGCAATTTGATAACACTACTACCACTGCCATACTTGAGTACACAAATGTCAACTCGGGGGCGAATTCAAGGCCTTTATTGCCTCAACTTCCTGCCTTCAATGATACAGCCACAGCCACTGCTTTCGCTAACCAATTGAGGAGCATCCCTAGCAATAATAGAGTTCCCAATCAGATTGATGACAACTTGTTTTTCACTGTTGGACTAGGCTTAGTGAATTGCACTCCTGGCCCTAGATGTCAAGGGCCTAACAATACGCGATTTGCTGCTAGCGTGAACAACATTTCATTTGTTATTCCTAGAAGAACTTCATTGCTCCAGGCCTATTACCAAAACATTCCAGGGATTTATACATTGGACTTCCCACCTGTTCCACCGGTGCAATTTGATTACACGGGTAACGTTTCACGAGGACTTTGGCAACCAAGATTTGGAACAAAGTTGTATAAGCTCAAGTTTGGTTCTAATGTACAAATTGTGTTGCAAGATACTGCTATTTTTTCAACAGAGGATCACCCTATACATCTTCACGGATATCATTTTTGGGTCGTTGGACAAGGTTTTGGTAACTTCAATCCTCAAACTGATACTGCTAACTTTAACTTGATCGATCCGCCTGTCAGGAACACAATCGATGTTCCTGTTGGTGGATGGGCAGTCATCCGTTTTGTTGCTGATAATCCAGGTAAATAACCTGATTTCATCATTAACAATGTTCAAGTTTTCAAAATTGTGTACCTGTTTTGATAATTGGATTGATTTTTTTGCAGGGGTTTGGTTGTTACACTGCCACATTGATTCTCATTTGTCTTGGGGCCTAGCTATGGCATTCATCGTCGAAAATGGAATAGGCGAGAAACAGACAATGGAACCACCTCCACCAGATCTACCACAATGCTAAAATATTTATATTGTAGCAAATTGTATTAAAATTAAGCAGTTCTTAGTGTTTCTGTTTGTTGTTTTCTCAAGTGTGAGCCATCAGGATTTCATTTGTCTATGATTAATGTTCAAGTACCAACCAAGAAATGAACTTTACTTCACCTTACTAATCACAATCTTGGATTCTGTCAGCATCAGATAGTAGTATTGAACATTTAACGTTTTCATACTTAAATCATTGTTTTCACTTCCTTCCAAATGAAAGAAAGCAGACATTATGTATTAAGACATTAGTGAATGAGTTTGATGCCAAGGGTTATGTATTAAGACATTAATGAATATGTTATGTCACTAGAGAGAACTTGAGGTTCGCGTTCCACACAACAGCTAGCAGAAAGAAACCACATCACATTAGATAAGAGGTCCAGCATTTCATCCCAAGAGTCTGCTAGCAAGAGGGACTTACATTAAGAAATGTATAATTAGCTATCTAACTTCTTCTCCATATTTAGGAAAGACAAACCCATATCACATATAACAATTCCTTATATTACACCCACATAAAATACCAATAAGCTAAAAGATATAATAGTTAGTGAGACATATCTGGGAGATTAATAGAGCTTTCAGTAGGTACAAAAGTTTATTTCAAAGATATATTACAAGTTCAAGAATTTCAAAACCAAAAGATTCAAATACACCAAGATCACAACACATCTAATTAACAACAGGACACAACAGCTGTACAAAATAGTCAATAAAAAGAGTGTATTCCCTTTTCTTGCGCAGTTTCTATAAGAGCACATAATTGTTTTCAAAGGAAGACATTTATTCAGAAAACTACTTTTTCCATGAAACATAACAAGAGCTTGGCCACACTGATTAGAAGTCAATACTTGTTCACAATACATAAAGATTCCAAATAATAAAGAAAATAACACTAACTAACCTGAAAATTAAATCTATTTCTTAAACTCATTTATATTCAAAGGTAGGTGGGTTAGGAGCATCAAAGCTCTCTAAAACCTGTGTCTTGCTACCACCACTTGGCGCAGTCTCCTCTTTCTTTCCACCTCCAAAAAGCCCTCCAAACCAGGATGTCGAGGAAGAAGAGGCTGGCGCTGAAGATTCTGTCATCATACCATCAATACTTACTGGAGCTTGACCAGGAAGCTGCCTCATTGGTTGACCAGGCAGCTGCCCAGGTGGATATCCAGGCACCCTAGGGACATTTGGTAGTGGGTCATCCATGGGTGGGAAATTCTGGGGTGCACTCATGACTTTATTTAACATGATTCCAGCTCCCTCTATCAACGCAAGTAAAACTCCACCAAACAATGCTGATCTAGAAGCAGCACCTAGTCCCTGCCGCATCTGTAGAAAGCCACCAGTTGCTGCACCAGCAATAATTGAGTTCCAAGGATCTTCTTTCTGCCGGAGATAAACCATTGAACAATCAAAGGTGGAAAATAGGCCACCCCACACAGCAAAACTACCACCAATACGAGGAGCATTCATGCGCACTGCCTGTGTACCACCAATCAAGCGCTCACCTTTTGGTGAGTTGTAAATGCCTTTTAAGAAGTGGAAGGCTGAACCTCCAACAGCACCCATACCAAATGCTCCGCCAACATCATCAAGTATACGGTCAGGGCACGGTTCACGAGAGGTCTCCGGTGTTCCCATTGTAACAGGGGACAAGCACTATCTAGGAGGGAAAAGGGGATGACACCAACCAAGCAGACGTGCTTTTACTTTCCAAGGAACTGATTGGTTTAATTTAATGAATTCACCTGCATCAAAACAGTCTCATCAAACTGTACCATCAAGGGGCTGTAAAGTGAAAATCACAATTAACATTGAAAAAAGCAAAACCACTAACATGAACACAAACTTTGCATTCAACACTGAAAACAAAGAACTACTTTTTCCATACAGCTCTTAGAATAAAACCCAGCTCAATTATCAAAGTAAACTCAGGTTATATATAAAGTAACTAATTTTTTAATCATGGAAGGAGTTCAATAACTTCCTCTCAGCTACTTACAACTTGCCCGTTTCTTATGGAAGCAAAGTTTTTTCACCATAAGGATTAATCTATAGTTTTTTTTAATAATATTTGGACCGGACAACTTAGCATCAAATCACTCTTATGACAGATATGTTAACAGCATCAAATATTTGAGCAAACTAAAGAAGCCAAGCTATAAACATTGATAAACTAAGATAATAATCAATATGTTTTTTGAAACATGAAACAATGACATTTTGGTGATAACACCTTGCACACCTTGACCCTGCTCAAAGAGATTAACTAATCATTGTTTCTCTCTTTACTCCACTTTCTCTAGTGTCCTTTCACCAAACTACCAAAGAATTCAGAAACCATATAGACTAGGAACTTAGAGTTGTTTGGTATGGGCAGTGGATAGACAAAGTTATCTCATGGGCTTTTCTTCATCCAAAAGGAGTTATCCCATGGGCTTAGTTGTTCCACCATATGTATGGGGTTTATTATCCCATCATTGTAGTATAAATGGTGGGATAAATAATCCCTGGACTAATTAATACCCTAACCAAATGCGGGATAAAATGAATCCTTATCCCTCATACCAAATGACCCCTTAGAGTACAGGTACCATGACGCAGTTTCAACAATACCATAAAATAGAACTGAGCATAAATGACAACTAGAAATCATTTTTCACAAAGCAACAGTAATTCAAACCAGATAGAACATCAACATTGACTCAACAAAACCAATCACAGATTTCATACATGTAGACCATAGAAACGAGCTAGTTCAGATATTACCAAATGTAAGCCCGGTAACAATGGGAATTAGAGCACTAACTCAAAACAACACTGATTGAAAAAGAGTTATAATCACTGCCATAAAATCCCAAAATCAAAAAGGGCTTAAACCCTAGCTAAACCACCCCAAACACTTCAATAACTCCCAAAATCATAACAGTCGACATGAGAATTAGAAGATTAACACATAATGCAATAGCAATTACACAGAAAGCAAAAACATCTCAAAAAAAGCAGTGACCCATCAAAAATTAAGCAAAACCATCTCAAGAAAAACAATCCATCAAAAATTAAGCAAAAACATCTCAAGAAAACAGTGACCCATTAAAAATTAACCAACAATCTATCGAATTACCAAGCAGGTCAACGATATAAACAAAGAATTAAGTGTATCCACGAACAAGTACAAGAGTTTTGAAACCAAAAATGAAGAAACCCAAGACACCTAGAAACCCTAGAAATCATACATATAGCAGTGTAATGTAGAGTTGCATAGATTTTAATTACCTGCGATACAGTTAGAGAGAAAACAAGAACTTGTTGAAGAAGAGAACGACCAAATTTTTAGGTTTTGAGCTGCTTTATATACTATTGTTTTTTATTTCTCTGATTCTATTATTACTTTTCATAAAAACCAAAAAAAAGGGAAATAAACTGGAAAATAAATAAGTAATAGGTCTTTCTGGCCTTGTGTTTTATTATGGAAAAATTACATAAATTAATACATTTTAAAAAATAATTACAGATTTTAGCGATACTTTTTGTTTATTACCATTTGTAGCAATACTATGATAAATCTGTAATATGTATTAAAATTGTATTATAAATGAATTAAAAGCGATCAAGTGAAAAAAAAATAATGTTGCTATAAATAGTAAATATTTTATTATTATAGCACATTTATGTAAGTTTCCCTTTTATTATCTCCTCAAATAAAAAACAATGTCAATAATAAAATTATTTTCACTTAATAGTAATTATGAGTCCTCGGCTCTTTTTTAATATATCGTCCTTCATTCTTATCGATTAAATAATTTTATAAAATAATTAATTATATATATATATGAGTATTTATGTTCACGATAATATGACAAATTAATTAAATTTTATCATTTAGAAAAAACAAGAAGTATAACAAGATTTATACGGGTGAACATGCAGACAATTTATTATCTAAATCAGCAATGAATAATCAATGACCCACAAATTTGTTTAAACAGTGAGGAGCCGTGGGAGGGGATACTTCCTCCCCTCTTTGTGTATCTCCCTTCTTATTTCCGTTGTGCATTAATCTACCTGATGAGTTATTAACGAACTGCTAAGTAAAAATTTTCAAGAAATACTAAACGATAGTTCACCTCTAGCATCTCGTTCGCAGTATACGTGAAGGATATATTCTTATTTGAAACAAATATCACTCTAGATATTAGATATCTTTTCTCGCGTCGAAATACAATCGTTAGTACGAAATTTAAAATCTTATGAAAAGTTAAATCTTTGAACGCAAATTGCTCCTAAATCTTAAATCGAAGACACATGACATAACTCATCCACCCACGCTACATCCAAAAATTGGATTGTGATAATGTCAATATTTGATTTTAGTATTAAACTCTTTTGTCATTGACATTAGCATAAAATGTACATAAATGCCAAGTCTTTCTAAATTACTACTTAAAGCCTTTTCATGGACACAGAATTCTGCATGAGCACCCAATTAGAAAGAAATTATTACTGATCGACGACTATGTCTAAATGAACTTAGCAACACTAACATAAATCTATATGAATCAGTATCTAGTGAATAGAATTATGGATTTACACGGTATATATTGTTGAACCTGATTATAATATTGTTGAACCTGATTATCTTTTTTTTTTGAAAAAATAAGAAGTGATCAATACATGCGCTTTTTGATTACTATCTATATGAAAACTCAAACAATTGTATCACCCAAATCTTTTTAAGGCTTCAATATTACTTAATCCCAATTTCAATTAATTGATTCAAATTTATTATTTTTTTTAAAGTTTTGAGGTAATTTACTATTTATACCTTTCATCAAATTATTATTATTATTCAAAAATTATAACAACCCTATTTTTCTTTTTTGTTAAAGGGAGATACGTAGTTAAAAAGGGAATTGATACAGCAAACATGTGGCTAAAACAGCTCCACTTTTTTGGTTTGAGAATCTTAGAAAATAGTGAGAAAGAGAAAAAAGTATTATTCCTAAAATCATGGCTACTCTTTCGTTAACTTGTTCTTTGCCCCTTCAACCACCTTCTTCTTCTTCTTCACAATCACAATCACGCAAATTGATTGATTCGATTGTTTCAACTCCATTTCAGTATAACAGTAGCAGCACCACATCTAGTAATGGTAGCTTAAAGCCCATTGTAGTTGATGGGGATCCGCCCACTTTCGTCTCTGCTCCCGGTCGCAGAATTGTAGCAGGTTCGATTCACTTTTGCTTTCTGGGTTTTCAAGAGTATTATCTGGGTAGACTGCATGTTTTAATGTTTCACAATATTTAGAAGTAGTTCCAATTGGGAATTGTGTGTTGTTGCAAAAATTGAACCACATTGGCTACCTAACCCTGCCTTTTTCTTTTTGGGGCTGAGATTGGTGATGCAAAAACCAATATTATGGATGTCACGATCGAAATAAATTAATTTATACCGTAAAAGTTTTAGCTTTTAACTTTATATTAATTTATTTTAATTTTCAAAGATGGAATTGTTTTTCTACTGCTTCGAGGCAGAATTTTTAAATAAAACAGAGGTAGTACACACATCAGAAATTAGTCGAGCTGTGTTTCGCTGTAAGCTCACACTCTCAAGTCTCAATTGTTTGTAGCGGTCAGCTTTGAGCTGTCGAGTGACGATTGGCCGAGGGAACTTCCATTATGTAGCTGGGTACAAATAAGCCAAAAGCACTTTCAGTAGAAAAATGAATTCCTCTAGATAAGTTCAAGTATGAAACTAAAAAAAATTGGAATAGTTTAGATGTGTTTTTTTACCCTTTTAATTCTTCCATAAATGTAGCCAAAAAATAGACAGCAGTGCAACAGGCTGCAATTTTTGTTGGAGAATTTCTTTGTCAATTGTATCATAGCAATTTTTATCTTTTAAGCTCATGAATTTGACAGGAAGGCTTATTAGTTCCATATATTATCTTCTAACTAGCTATACCATGCCTCAGTCCTAAACAAGTTGTGTGCGCGCGTGAGAGATAGGAGTGAAATGATGAATTGAAAATGCCCAACTGAATAAGGGAGAAAAAAAGAGAGGATTTCCTACTCATGTAGAGAAAGTTAGGCTACTCAAGTTATGATTGTGGAGTGCTCTTCTCCCTAACCTTTTGCATATTTGATTGCTCTGATTTTTGTGTTAGTTGGAGATTTGCATGGAGATCTTGATAAGGCAAGATGTGCACTTGAGACGGCTGGTGTGCTGAGTTCTGATGGTCAAAGTTTGTGGATTGGTGGTGAGACGGTGAGCCTTTAAATTTGCAATCACATTCTAGCTTGAAGGTTATAAATGGCATTTTACTGTAGTTGAGATTTATCAACTCATTGATTAGCGTATAGAAACATTACATTGTTCTCTTCACCAGGTTTTGGTTCAGCTCGGAGATATACTTGATAGAGGTGAAGACGAACTTGCAATTTTATCTTTGTTGAAGTCATTAGATATCCAGGCAAAAGCCCATGGTGGGGCAGTTTTCCAGGTCTGTGAGCCATATTCTACAAGGATCTTGGCAATATGCTGACAACTAATCTCTCTTATCTTTATTGTTACAGCTGGGTAAATGTAGCTTTTATACTGTGCAATTTAAAGGATATTTTGGAGACTTGAATGATGATTTGCTGTTAGCCTTATGTGTGCTTCATGTAATGAATGATTATTATTTATCATAGGTCAATGGAAATCATGAAACTATGAATGTCGAAGGAGACTATAGATATGTTGATAACGGGGCACTTGACGAGTGTATAGACTTTTTGGAATACTTGGATAAATGTGAACGCAACTGGGAAGAGGCTTTTGTCAGTTGGTGTGCTGTGTCTGCCAGATGGAAACAGGACCGGAAGGTGTCTCAAAATTATTGGGCTCAGTGGAATTTGGTGAAGGTGTGTTCCTTTCAAACCTAGTCTTCATCTCATTTGCTGATGGGAGGTTTTGGAGTTACTTTGAATGGCTGGACAAACAAATATATTGGCATAAGAAGCATTTTAGTGTTGATTTATAAAATAAAACAGTTTAGTATAGTTAAACAGCAAATTACCTTGTTACCAAGACATAACCATTTACACAATTATTGAATTTAGCGAGCAGTCCAATTGCAATCAGTGGGTTGATGAAAAAAAGCCTTTAAAGTGAACTGTATAATTTTTAAGCAGATACTTGAGATAGTTTCCTTTTTTAACTTTCCACTCTTAAGAAACATTTGCTGTGTTTTCCATGTGCTTTGGTGCTTGATATTTTCTATGCTTATTAAGTCGTCCAAATATTAGGACAGCGGCAAAAGGGTGTAATTGCAAGATCAATCCTGATGAGACCCGGGGGTCCATTGGCATGTGAGTTGGCACGACACGGTGTAGTTCTTAAGGTTGAGGATTGGCTTTTCTGTCATGGTGGCCTTCTTCCTCATCATGGTAATTAGCTAATCAGCTGCCTGGTTTTCTGGTTTCTAGGATACATGTAAAATGATTTTCTTATATGATTATTAATGTTATTGCAGTTGCCTATGGCTTAGAGCGGCTAAATAGAGAAGTTTCTCGATGGATGAAAGGTCCAAGTGAAGAAGGCGATTCTCCACAGATCCCTTTCATAGCCACCAGGGGCTATGACAGTATTGTGTGGAACCGTTTGTACTCCAGAGATGGCCCGGAGCTGGAAAGCTACCAGCTTGAGCAGGTTATATGTAGTTCCTTCTGTGCACATACAGCAAGCTGTCCTCTCATATCATGTGAACTTATCTCGTTTTCATCCCGAATCGATGGCAATTGTTTCTCACTCAGCTCTTTCCAGAGTTGTATTTTCTAGTTTATTGCCTATTGTTCTTTCCTATGTTGAAATCAGTTATGTTTAGTTTCTTATCTTAATGTAACATGGTTATATCAAGTGATGCTAATCTGTAACTTAATGATTTTCTCCTTAACTATCAGGTACAATATCTTCTTGAAGAGACACTACAAAGTGTGGGCGCCAAAGCTATGATTGTAGGACATACTCCTCAACCGATGGGAGTAAATTGGTAGAGGATCTTGATATGAGCTGTTATTTTTCCAAAAGCAATACTCAGATAGACACTTCGTATTAGACATAACTAATTACTAAAACCAATGATTACTACTCGTTTCTTGATTAATTTTGGTTTTCCCTGCAGTAAATACAACTGTAGCATATGGCGAATTGACGTAGGAATGTCCAGAGGAGTACTTGACTCAAGCCCTGAGGTGATTTCCTTTCTGGCTCATGTACTATTATAATTCCAATATAATATGTACAACTCACTCTGTTAAGAGGCAACTCTTTTCTTGATTTATTTTCAACTTATGGTCATGATTGCTAGCCTACTTGTACGGCTCATGCACCCTCTTATGCTTGGAGTCTTCGATTGTCTTTTATCAGGTACTAGAAATAAAAGATAATAAAGCTAGGGCCATAAGGAGCACCAGGGATTGGTCCAGTGAACTTCAGGTCGCTGATTACACGTAGATATCATAGAAACCCCAAGGTATGCTGAGAAGAACTTCCATACTTCTTTTGGTATGAGGTTTCATTTTGTATCATTATAAGGGCTGATGGAAGCTCAAGACCCGCTCCCTCCTTGCAAATATTAAACCTAAACGAAGAATAATACTAAAAAATGGACATCTACTTACTTTCACTTTATTTTTGTTTGCATTTCATGATTTTGAATGGTTAAACTGATTTGCATATACTTTTCGATGGGATAATTGCGATGAGTATGTTTTTAAAAGAGAAACGTCAAGAATTTCATAAAATCCTTGAGTTTCCTTCCCAGTAAATGAACTTGTTATAATTTTCCCTTTTGTTCTTGGGTTTGTTTTGGCAAGTGTTCGCCGAGAGCAAATATACATGTAGGATTTCTGAGATCCTCTTTTCTCAAGCCCAAAACATTTTCTTTAAGAATTTTTAACCTTATAGGAAATCATACAATATAAATTGTTAGCACGTTATCTGCGAACCCAAAAATTTACTCATCATAGGATCATTTTGTGATATTTATGAATTGTGATACATCATTTCATCTTTTTGTGTGTCTCCAGGCTCTATCTTTCTATTTTCACCATAACGATGGTTCAGTTCCTGTTTTTATCAAGTGAGAATGACACAACACAGGGGCTTTCGTCTCTTACAAATGGCAATGTGAATTGGTGAATGAGAGTGATTTCAACCATTCCAGATAACAGGGAACTGTAAATTGAAAAGCTGGCTCCTTGTATTCTATTTGTATAAATCGTGTATAGAGATCCACTGTAACTTAAATACTAGTCAGAAAATACATTGTGTTCGTCAGTATATAGCAAATCCAAGGTACTGGTAGACTGGTAGTTAACAATCATTTGTTATGCGTACATTTTAGCCATTCTCATAAAACACAAGATGCTTTGACCAGAAAATCCATAGCTGTGCAAAAAAAATGCACCAGCCGGGAATCGAACCCGGGTCTGTACCGTGGCAGGGTACTATTCTACCACTAGACCACTGGTGCTTGTTGTCTATAATCCATTATTTAACGATCAAATATATTAAAAATTCTTTTCATTGCTTTTTTGTTCGAACAGAAAACTAGAAAAAAATGCTAAAACTTATTGTTTCACACTTGGGTGGGAAATATTTGACAGAGAATCATCATTCATTGTAATGTGATAATTATTTGATAATTAAACTCTCCTTGGCTATCAAAAAGTCATAGGGGTGAGAGAAATAATATAAAGATCAAGACTGGTAAAAGCAATGTTGATGAATCAAGATGGTGTTCCAACTAACATTTGAAAAGAGGATGATAACAATAACCAATTCTCATGTGATGAATTAAATACCCAAAATTTTCTAAACCAATTCATCCTATTTCTTCATGATATGAAGAAAAAAAAAATCATCAAAACGAAGGACTCAATCTCACCAACTTATTATAATTTTATACAAAACCCTAAATAAAAATGAAAATATAACTTTGTGATGGTAGACGCAAATTAAGTACACAATCTCTCTTCTTGTTTCTCCGTCCTCAAACCCACATCAGGTGGAATTTCTGTCTCAACCATAAATTATCATATGCATACAACAATAGAGAGAATTCTCTCTTTCTCTTGTCTTTTTTTTTTTGGCGTGGAGATAAGTGATAATATTCCCTTTCGTACTATATATTCAGGCCGTTGCAGTGTTGTTAACAGTGTTGTGCTCCTGGAAGAAGGCCTTGGAAGCTTCATATGTAGACCAGCAAATTGCAGCAGCAGGAGCATGGAAGAGCATCCTTGGCATCCATCCCCTCATAAGACCTCTATATCCGTCCTTCTTCACAATTATCTGAAAGACATCCCCAATTGACCCAGATTTAAATCTATCACAGCCACAGATACCCTGCATCAACACATTAAAGATTAAATGAGTAACGTAATTTGGCAAATGCCTCACTTTAGATTAAGGACAACCTACCCTTTGTGGAATACTACGCAGAACTCAGCAATCTAAGAGCAAAATACAAAACAACATCGAACATATTCTTTTTAAAGATTCTTAAATGACGAGGACTTGTATAGCTGAACCCAACTTATTTGGTATTGAGGCGTAGTTGTCGTAAGGGGTACAAAATTGGACTAATTCCAAGATTTTAAACACATCTGCACAGGACCCACCATTAGGAGCTACATGAAGACTTCCAACATAATGGAGCAAAAATCAAAATCACAGCCAATAAGCCTTGCAGCAAATACAGGTCTAGAAAAGAGCAAGTAAAGATCAGATAAAGTTTTCTTCTAATTCCTCATTGAGTAAGACCACATGTGATTTCGTTAACAAAGCTAGAGTGTTCCCCACACTATCCTTAATTTAAGTTTCAAAGTTTTGAATAATACATCATTGATTATGTGAAATAAATAGCTTCTGTAAAACAGGATAACATGCATAAGTATTCTCATTTGACCTAAATGTATGAAGTAAGAAACAAATGAAACTATTCATGTCTTGCCATAAATACTATCTTAATATTTGCAAATAGTAGTTTAGCCTTGAGTATTTGGAACGATGAATTTCAATATTTGAACTTCAACTGTTGAGGGGTATTGATTGTTAAGTGTTAAGGAGTTCCATAATAGCTGGTTGTTCTGCAGGGGCAGCAACAAGTTGAAATAGATGGTTTGTTCCAGGTTATGTTTTTTAGATATTAGGAGAGAAAGAAAATGAAGATGTTTTGAAAACAATGTGTGACCAAGTGGTCAATGAAGTGGGCTGAGAACAATGTGGTCTTAGGTTCAAAATCCAACAGAGAGACAGCAGGTTTAATTTATTCCTTACTTCATACATTCAGGTCAGGTTTTTTTTACTAACTCTGCCGCCAAGGCTTGGATATAGATGAGAATGTACCCCAACCTCCCCCCAACCTCGTGAAGGTAGAAAAGCTGTTTCAGAAAATAAAAAGAACCTAACTGAACAAACCCTATAGTATTCAACTAAAAACTCAATTAGGCAATGTTTCTCTTCCATCAATGTGAAGTCCTTAATCACTTATTAACATCCATAAAGTGTACAAGACCTTAAAGGATGTGAATGCTACTAGTCCCGTTGCCTAATTGAGTAAGCACCAATAATTGAATAAGCCTTCTTGTTATCCAAACTTTTACAAAGAAGGTTACACGAAAATATGCAGTAGAAAGAGGTTACAGATAACATTGTGTCTAATTTCTACTCAGCAGCTGCTCCTATGGTTGAGGTTAATCTAACTTGAGCCAATTCTCAATAGTCAGGACAAGCCAGCCTCAAGAGCTCGGGATATCCAAGAAGTCGAGTAAAATTTTGTAGGTTTCTTCCTTCTTTGTTTTTCTCTAGTTCCGCGCTTTTAAGTTATGTAACCTTATCCTCAAAAACTCCAGTCCCAAGATAGAACTTTGCTGACCTTTTCCAGCTCCGTTCTTAATAGTTAAAATTTCAAAGTAAGTGTTTTAATTCCAGACCAATATATACCACTATGAGTGACAATGTTAACAACTAGATTCCCAGATAACCAGCCCAAATCAATAAAACAAATAACTCCCATAAAGCCAAAGAGCATACCTGGCATTGTAATTGTGTCTTGACAACATCAAGGGGCGTTGTAACTAACGCCGCTAATGCTCCAGCTGCCGCCCCAGCAGTGGCATGAACTATTATACTTTCATCACTTGCACTATCTGGCGAAACACCGGACAGCCCCAGTTTCGCTGCCTCATACGTAGCAAAATGCACAGCTGTATATGGGGCATTCATCAAGACAGTAGTTTTATACGAAGCATAAAAAGCTTTAAACCCCTCTTCCTTCAAAACCCTTTTTACACAATCTAAGACACCCTTATACGGGCTTTCACTCAGCTGCAACCTCTGCTTCACCGTATCCATCGGTGTAAAAACTGCATCACTTGCAACTGTAGCGCAAACACCCGAAATAGCATGTGCAACTGAATTATTCGGATTCCCACCGGAAAATTTCTTCTTACAACTCTCATAAACAGAGAAATAAACAGCATGGGCTGGACCAGCACCGAGTCCCATAGCACCAATGCCACGGTAAAGTCCAGCAACACCTTCGGATTTAAGAATTCCCCCAAGCGCCGTACGGATACTGGCAGATCTTAAGGGACAAGTACCTAGAGCTTGCATTTGGGTCTTGATTGTATCTACAGGGAACATCGCCATGTGTTCAACCGTACCGGCAATTGACCCGGCGACCATAAACTGCCAAAAATGGAGTCCGTCATGTGCCGGCGAAACGGCAACCACCGGATGGTAATCGGGTGGTTGCGGCACCGGTAATAGGTCCCGTTGTTGAAACTTCGGCGAAGCATCGGTGGCCATGGATGGGAAAACTAGGGTTCCAGTACCTTCCGGTTCGGGTCGGGTTTGGGTACGGGTTGTGGTCAATTTAGTTCCTTTTCTGTACCAGAATTAGCGCCTCAATAACTCAGAGAACCGTAAAATCAAGAAAAGAGAAAGCTTTAAGCTTTTTTTTTTTGAGGAATTTTGTGGAGGGTTTGAGGAGGAAGAAGAGTTGCGGTTAGGTTTAGGGTTCCAAAAAATTGGGAATTTTGCTAAAAACTGTCGACTTTCCAAATCTAATTGGGAAAAGAAAAAAGAACAGTAATTATTTTCTTTTTCTTTTGTTTATATGTAATAATAATATTTCAATTGTGTGTCCAAATCAATTTGTTCATAGTCACACGCCTCAACTAAATTATTAAACCTTAACTTTTTCACCGAGTATTTATTAGTACTACGATCCAATTGAATAACATATAATAATATTATTTTTCATTTTTAAAAAAAATATTAATTATTGTTTTGAAAATGTCTATATTTAATAAAAATAATAATGAAGAATTAAGTGATAAGTTATTTTTAAACATTTCAAGCCGAATGTCTATTTTTTAGTAGAGTTGAAAATAAAGCGAAAGGAGGGAGTAATTAATTTACTACCTTATGCTTTGTTCGGATAGTTTATACGTATTGTTTCATAATGTATGTGTTGTATAATTATATTATACAATATTATTTTAATGAATGTCTTATTTAGACAGGTTATATCATCGTTATGTAATGTCATATATGTATCGAATAATAGCAAAAATGAAAACAAGATAAGTAGAAAAAATTAAGATAATAATGTGATTACATAATAAATCTTTTTATCCTTACTTAACAATAAATTTAAATGATATAATATAATAAAATTTAAGTGACAATCAAAACAATCGATATACTTGAACTAATCATATAGTATAATATTCAATAAATATAACTATCTATAAAAAAGAAGTTACTTAATTCCGAATAGCTTCAAATTAGCGTATCAATTAATGAGTCAATTATTACAATAATTAAGTAATATGCGTCACTTAATTTATTAATTTTGAAAAATAATTATTTAATTAGGTGTAAAATACTTGATACTTAATAATTCCTTTTTCTAGAACCCTTTTTTTCTATTAAGATCATTCAACATGGAGCCGACGTGGTTGATTTTTCATTAGCATGACTCTTCTCCTCTAGTAATTAGTATAACTAAATTAATAAAAAAAAATTATTTACTATTTATAATAGGTTATCAACTTACCATAAAATACTTATTAATTATATAAAGTTTATTTATATACTTCTTAAATAATTTTAGTGTAAATATTTATTACATGTTAAAAGTTGTAAGTGCATGGAACTCAATTTTTTTTTCTTTTCATCCGAAGGATACTTGATAGAAGTCACAGTGGAGTAGTAAATAGTCATTTAAACATATATCTTGCATTTCGAGTCCCTCTATATACAAAATTACTTCTGTTAGAGAGCGTTCTATCTCAAATAAAAAAAAACATGTGACCAAACAAGACAAAATGCATCTTACCTCTCTATATGAAATTTGAACTTTCTCCAAATTTTCAAAATCAAATGTTTTGTAATAAATTGACACCTCTACTCTATAGTCTATACCATCAATCGATAGATCAGAGATTTTAATCATATAAAAGAAAAATGAAAATACTATTGATTCTCCGCATCCGCATGTGGTTGGATATCTAAGCTTTGGCTTGGAGCAACAACCATAAAGCTTGACAATTGACAACAAGAGTAACTCACAAATATATTTCATTCTATAAAAAGATATAAAGCAAATGATCTAAGATATTGACAAAAGAGAGGATTTCTACATAAAACGAAGAAAATAAACAGCATCAGTAAATTAATAAAAGAAAGCTCCTTAATTAGCCAAAGAGCTGAGATAAATCACAAGTGAAAGACTACATTATTTCATTATCCTGCAGTAATTTCCTACAATAATCTCATGAACATAAATCAATTACAAGGTCAATATAGCACTGCATCAACCTTAGTTGCGTGGACTCTTCTTCAAAAATACACTATCTTTAACGAATTCAACATGGATCCGTTTGAATTTTTTGAAGAGTGTGAGCATCTTGCCATCAACTATACTTATTGGAACAAAACATCCCTAATGAAAGCATCAATGTTAATTTCAGAGGATCCTCCATTTGCAGTGGAAAACTGGCAGATTTTCTGTATTTCTTTCGCTCTTCGCCTCGTTTCCATTACTTCCTCATTTCCAGAATCCATAAACCATTTCAACAAGCTAGAGATCTCTTCCCTCGATATCGAACATTGGTCATGTTTTTTCACCCTGTAACCGATTTTCCAATCTTCAACAATTTGCTTACTGTTAGTTTTCTGATCCCAAAATATAGGAAAAGTCAGCATCGGAAGGCCTGAAAATGCTGCTTCTTTAGTCGAATTCCATCCACAATGTGACCAAAATCCACCAATCGAAGGATGTGACAACACCTTCAATTGGTCACACCAGGGCACAACAAGCCCTACACTACATCCATTTTTCTGAAATTGATCAGTTTCATCACGTGCCACCCAAAAGAATCGAACACCACTGTCGTGCACACCAGCTATGATCTCATCCAGTTCATCATACGATACAGAGAGAAAGCTCCCTTGCGAAATGTACAAAACAGAACCATTTGGTTGAGCATTTAACCACTCAATATACTCTGGTTCATCGATTGAAGAAGTCGAGGATGGATTCTTTTCGCTAGTAAAATAAGGTATTGCTGGACCAATTGTGTAGACAGGGATTGGGAATATTTGCTTCAGAACATCGATAACAATAGATTCGAGATCGTAGACTGAAGTGAACAAAAGAAATTGTGCTTTAGAAACTGTAGAGAAGATATCCATAACAATATCCAATAATTCTTGCCCCTTTCCATCATAAGATGATGTAGGAAGATCTAAAACGCGAATCGAAGGAATTCCAGGTATGTAGTCAATTTCCTCGCTCATTTTTTCTGTCATGAATAATCACAATTATGTAGAAGTGAAAAACATGTAAGTATGTACGTCATTTGCACTGAGTATATACAACTTAAATCTTCGAATAAAACTCAAAAAATTGAAAAGGCATTACCTGATAAATTGCCTCTAAGATGCGTATTCTGAGCAAGAAGATCCATGTGATAACCAATGGAGAACATAGTCGCCGACATGGTAAAAAAAGATGCCACCGGAATATTCCTCCGATTCCCTAATCCAATAACCCAACTTAAATACGTATCGTACACTATAACACTTGGTTTCATCATCAGATTATCAATCAATTTCTCAACAGGACCTTCCATTTTAGTTAAAGTAGCTTTGACAAATCCAACGAAATCTTTAGCCCGGCCAAATTCCGAAGGAATGACGTTGGGGATCGTAGCATATTTTATGTTTTCTGGTAAATTTTCTGAAGTGATTAAGCTATGCCACTCTTCAGTAACAATGAAAGTGATGAATATGTTGGGATATTTAGTGATTATGATTTTACAGAAATTCATCATAGGATTTATATGTCCTCGTCCTGGATAAGGCATTGCTACAATATGGCAATTGATTTGTGAAGAAATTTTCATATTTTGGTAAATGAAATTAAATTTTTGAATAAAATGATGAGTTGCTCTTGTTTTTGTGCATTTACCTCGTTATATGACAGTGTTGAAGATGAGTGCACAAGGAAAATATTGGGAGTGATGATCGAATTGTGGTCCCTCATTTTAGGGCGGCTCAATATATATCTATAGCCTAAAAGTAAATTCCAACTATAGTTTATTCTAAATTAATTTTTTTGGGATATAATATTTGAAATTTATCAAACTTCTAATAATGTTTCGTACAGGGGGTTTGGTATTTAATCTGAGATTATTAAATTTTGGGTTTTGGTAATTGATAGTAAAAGATATCAAATATTAAAATTTTAGATTTTAATTTGGTAATTGATAAATTAAATTACGATCTGGTATGTATTCAGTAATATCAGATCGAAGTTTTAATAAATTATATCAAAAAGTTAATATTATTTTTTTAACTATTTTTTTTAATGTAAAGCACGATATAATAAAATAAAGATAACATCAAGAAAAATAAATAGATACAACTAAAAGACGAATATTTCAATTTTTATGTTTTAAACTTGTACTATGAGTAATGAAAATATTAATACATGATCTTCTTTAAGTAAACAATTCAGAAAAATATCACATTGTACTAGTGCCTCATACCAAACATGAATATTATAATTCAAAATTTTTACCTCGAACACCAAAAATTTCTATTCAATTGGCTTGTTCGATTTTTAATATTTTATGTCGAATCCTACTTTTATATGAAAAGTTTATTTATTTTAAAAATATTGTTTAGTTTTATTTTTTAAAAACAATTACAACCAATTATTGATTTAAGGAAAATGAAGCAACTCAAATTAGAGGCGTGAGGCAATTGCCTTTTTTTCCGTAAGCTTGAGCCTCCCCTGTCTCCCTTTATCAGAACTCACTTTAAAATAGTAATAATTAATGGCATTTTCAAAAAGTTTGTACTACCAATGTTGTTTTCACCTAACGTGTAGGAAGTATATTAAAAGATGAGTTTATTTTGCAAGCAGGGCATTACTCAAAAAATTGAATTATAAAATATATTTTCTTAATTAAATTAATTTATTAAAAAAATACATGGTGAAAAATGAATTTTTATTGAAATTTTGAAAATGTTTATAATTTTTTCATGTAAAGATAATATTATATTTTCATTTTTCATATTGATTCAATTAAAATTTTCGTGAAAAAAATTAATTTTATAACGAAAGTTATTATAGGTGCTCATATATATAATAAGTTGATCATATATTAAATTTGTCACCCATGAATCAAAATCCTTAATGATGCGGTTGGTAAAAGATTGAGTCCACCACGTTGATTTGAAACCCCTTTCAACCCTATATTTTGGTTTTTTTTCTCCATTACTGTGCACAAGGCTTCAGTTTTTCCCCCTTTAGTTCTTCCTTATTTGCTATTATTATTTATTAATCCAATTGATTATTTTTAGCTTTAATAATTCTTAATATTTAAAATATTTTCTCTTTCGCTAAGTATTTATCTCTTATTATTAATATTGCGTGAATATTCTATATTAATAATTAATGAGTATCAAATTTTGAATATCGTATAAATATTAATAAGAATATATTTTAATTAAAAATAAATAAATAAAATTTTAAAAATGATGGTTATTATTATGTTAGATTTTTTAATTTGTCTTTTACGTCATGCTAAGTCGGTTGAAGTCATAATTTTTTATATATATTTTCTTTCAATTATATATCTTAAGCGAAGAGGATTGGATTGAAGATATAAATTTTTATATTTTCTCTCTACTATATATCTGCAATAACACATTAAGGCAATTAAATATGAATATAATAATATAATGATAATAGATGATTTATTCAAGTTTGAACTTTTAAGGTGGACAATCTCTAATTTTCTCAAAGTTTTAAAGAATACGATGTCTTAAAAAAATTATACTATAATATTAGAATATCTAATGGAAAAAATTATTAAATATACATATTTGATCAAGTTATTTATAAATATAGGTAAAAAGAAGGAACCAACCTCCAATTTAAACACGTAACACCCACAAGCTCCGAATCCTAAATTCGCTTCAAATATGTCTCTTCTAAATTGCTAAGTTGAAGATATAATAGTAGGATATTAAAATCAGTGCAAGCAACAACTTCTCTAAGTTGTTTGATATAATTTGAACACTACATTATTTGACAATTTCCTAGGATAATCTCATGAACATAAAAGCACTGCATCAACTATATTTATGGCACACGACATTCTCAATGAAAGCTTCAATGTTAATTTCAGAAGATCCTGCATTTGCAGTGGAAAAATGGCAGATTTTCTGTATGTCTTTTGCTCTTCGCCTCGTTTCCATTACTTCTTCATTTCCAGAATCCATAAACCATTTCAACAAGCTAGAGATCTCTTCCCTCGATATCGAACCTTGGTCATGTTTTTTCACCCTGTAACCAATTTTCCAATCTTCAACAATTTGCTTACTGTTAGTTTTCTGATCCCAAAATATAGGAAAAGTCAGCATTGGAAGGCCTGAAAATGCTGCTTCTTTAGTCGAATTCCATCCACAATGTGACCAAAATCCACCAATCGAAGGATGTGACAACACCTTCAATTGGTCACACCAGGGCACAATAAGCCCTAAACTACATCCATTTTTCTGAAATCGAACAGTTTCATCACGTGCAACCCAAAAAAATCGAACACCACTATTGTGCACACCAGCTATGATCTCATCCAGTTCATCACGCGAGACAGAGAGAAAGCTCCCTTGTGAAATGTACAAAACAGAACCATTTGGTTGAGCATTTAACCACTTAATGTACTCTGGTTCATCGATTGAAGTAGTCGATGAGGGATTTTTTTCGCTAGTAAAGTAAGGTATTGCTGGACCAATTGTGTAGACAGGGATGGGGAGTATCTGATTCAGAACATCGATAACAATAGATTCGAGCTCGTAGACTGAAGTGAACAAAAGATATTGTGCTTTAGAAACTGTAGAGAAGATCTCCATAACAACATCCAATAATTCTTGCCCCTTTCCATAAAATGGTGTAGGAAGATCTAAAACGCGAATAGAAGGAATTCCAGGAATATAATCAACTTGTTCGTGCATTTTACCTGTCATGAATAATCACAATCATGTAAAAATGAAAACATGTAAGTAGATAGAAATTGCTAATCAATAGCTTGCTTGCGGAGAACACATTGCAATGAATGTCATTATTAGCTCAACATCGCTATCCTACGAGGCATGAGTAAGGTCTGAGTAAATTCTATATTCCCCAGATCCACTTATGGGATTACACTGATTTCGTAGTCGTTGCTAAAATATTCAAAGACTGAAAAGGCAATACCTGATAAATTGGCTCTAAGATGCTCATTCTGAGCAAGAAGATCCATGTGATAACAAATGGAGAACATAGTCGCCGACATAGTAAAAAAAGAAGCCACCGGAATATTCCTTCGATTTCCCAATCCGATAACCCAACTTAAATACGTATCGTACACTATAACATTCGGTTTCATCATCAGTTCATCAATCAATTTCTCAACGGGATTTTCCATTTTAGTTAAAGTAGCTTTGACAAATGCAGTAAAATCATTAGCCCGGCCAAATTCCGAAGGAATGACGTTAGGGATCGTAGCATATTTTATGTTTTCTGGTAAATTTTCTGAAGTGATTAAGCTATGCCACTCTTCAGTAACAATGAAAGTAATGAATATGTTGGGATATTTAGTGATTATGATTTTACAGAAATTCATCATAGGATTTATATGGCCTCTTCCTGGATAAGGCATTGCCACAATATGACAATTGATTTGTGAAGGAATTTCCATATTTTTGGTGATAAAGTTGAGAGATGTTTGAATAAAATGGGTAGTTTTGTGCATTGAGCTTATTATACAACAGGGTTGTTGATGAATGGACAGGAAAAAAAGGGGAGTGATAATGTTGCCCGAAATAATATATATACATATGTTTACATATTTATATCTTTGTGGGTGTTCTGAAGTGAAAAAAATATGTGTTAACAATGAGATTCGAATTTTGGTACAACAACACTAAAAAAGTCTTAAGTATCCATCCTAAAACCATTGAGCCAACTATATGATTTATTCATTGGATGCTCTATGTGAATTTTATACAAATACCTATCGATTTCTACATAGATATATATATTTCGTAACGAAGTTAATGGGTGCTCGAGCACCCGGCGGACACCATGTGGGTCCGTCCCTGAGTATTTGTCTACTTGTTCAACTTTATGTAAGTGTAAATGTTTACTTGTGCACATTCAAAATTAGACAACATAAATGTGAAATAAGGTCAATTAGATAAAAGGACACATTTATGTATTATGTCTTTAATAATCTATAAACACTCAATGAATATTTAAGACAAATTCAAATTTAAACTAAACGTATTGAGTTTGGCTGAATTCATAACCGACACCCCCTCCCCTCAACTCCTTTGGGGCAAAACCAATTTTTCGTTGGGCTTTGACTCAAAATTGGGCTAAAAGACCCAAACAAGTCTTGTGGGCCTGTAAATGTTGACAATGCCATATAGAAGTTACAAAATGAGTCATCCATCACTATATGATATTATTATTATAATATATATATATATATATATATATATATATATATTTATATTATTGTAGCATAATTTTGTACTAATAAATTTTGTTTGGTACCTTAACCAATTATAGAAAGAAGACTAGTAAAGAAGTAAAAATTTAGTAAAAGTTGAACATGTAAAGTACATAAACATCCATTTTTGGAGTTGCAATTTTACTAATCCTCGTCGTATAATTTTTTTTAACAAGTTTTCTCCTTTTTAGGAATGATCAACCATATGTAAGGTTGAAAATTTGTGTGTAAAAATTGGTTTAGATCTCATGCATGCACGTATGGCTGAATTTGTTTGCCAAACAAGTTTTTTCGTTCTTCAAATTCCAACAATTCAATCACAAATTATCTATTCCAAATAATATCAAATATTTTAATATCGACAAGTTCTAACCATTATACTTAATTTGTCAAAATAACAACATATCTAACCTAGAAGTGAAAATAGAAAAAACAAAAAAAAAGAAGCAAGTACTTAATATTTGCCTAAAAGTTAAAGAGTATAATGATATGGCTATTCGTGCAAAAAAAAAAAAATTAAAATTCACTCCTACTAGGTTCCTGATTAGACCATATACACCGCTTGATAAATTAAACAATTTAAATACTTCTTTTCCAACGTTTATTTTACACTAACTTTTATTAATTAGTGATTCAACATCCATGCATAATATCCATTCAATCATTCATTAGAACTAAACAAAACCTTATCATAAAATCAAACTGATTTAAATAAATAAATAAATAAAATCAAAGTGATTTTAGACTATATAATAATGTATAAACTAAAGCACCGACCAAATTCCATGAAAATGTTTAGCCTCACTTAACTCTTACTCAACAAATTTCACATGCTATAGGGACCTAGGTCCGAACACGTATATACAAATTAAATAATAATTGCTATATGCTTTCTTTTTTTATTCGAGATATCGACGTTCAAATTCAACTCTGTTTAAATTTTTAGATTTTTTACTTAAAAGAAGATTTTTTGTACGTATCATTAGAATTTGTGATTTAAAAATATCATGATAAAAATAAAAAGTTCTCAAAAATAAAATCATACACGTCATTATAATTTTCAGTAAAACATAAAATAAAAGAGTGTCATATAAAATGAAAGTGACCAAAGCATTTCATTACTTAACAAGTACTACTTCAAAACATCTAATACCACTAGCTACATTAACAAGACAACCAAATTAAGTAATTAAACAAGCTGGCTAATTTAGTTTTTATGTCCAGAGAGACTCTCTCTTTACAGGATCTTGCATTATAGAACTGCTAGAGGAAGCAAAGCTGAGATATTGCTGAAGATTATTATTGAAGTTATTGTTATTATTATTACTTATTCCATATGGTGATTTATCTAATTCTTGTTCCATTAAAGTTGTTGGTAAACTGCAAGGAACAGGTTCTTGTTGCATTTGGATGCATAATATTTCTGCTTGAGCTACAGCCAACTGCATTTGTAACTGAGAAACTTGATTCTGTAGAAATGAAATGGCACCTACACATCCATAAACAGGATCTCTTACTCTTGCATTTGCTTCATACACCAAACTGCTTACTGCATCTGCTCTTTGCTGTATTGGAAGTTCCTAAAAATATACAAATGTAAACCAAGAAAAAAAATATATCATACATATATATATGACTAGTGGCACGGAGCCAAGATTCACTTCAAATATTAAAAAAAAGAAGTAAACAACCAAAACGTGAAATAATTTTGACTGAATATAAATTGTAATTTTTTGACGAAGGAGTTCAGTTTCCAAATTAATATAACATGAAGAAACAACTCATTTAACATTTACTTTTTGGTCATTTCACTGACCAATAAAATTTAGATTCGCGCTGTGTAAGGCCAACAATAAAAGAGGGAAGTACTTTGTACTATGAGTTTTGTTATTCAATCTACGGACTTGAAACCCTAGACCTAACTCGGGTTAAAGACGGATGAGATCAAAGTTTTTTTTTTCTACTAAAACCACCAATTAATGATTGGTGTGGGTTTAGGCATGACCCTAACCCATATATATTACTACTAAGAGTTAGAATTTTTCTAACTACTCAAACAATATTTTTGAATAAATTCTAAAGTTTCATTTTTTTTTGTAACAAAAAGGATACATACTCAAAATTAAGGTTTTCTTTAGGGTTGGTGTTTACATTTTTTTAAAATAAAATTGTCATCAGAAAGAAAGTTACAAAAGGACTTGGTTTTAAATAAGAAGGATTTATAGAAGTACCTGCAACATCTTGCTAATATTGCTAGCACCAAAAACCTTGTGAACAATGGCAAACTTGTGGGGATCATCAGGAGGAAAGTAAGGGGCAAAGATGCAGCCTTTGGCGCAACGACGCCTTAACAATTTGCAAGAAGCACAAGGAGAACTTCCTGTTCCCATTTTTGTGCCAGAAAGATAACTTCAACAAAGAGAATGAGAATTAAGGAAGAGAGAGAGAGAGATATTGTAGTAGCAAGCTTAGGACAAAGTGTAGTTTGGAAGAGAATCAGCTGGGAACCTATTTATAACACTTTAAAAAGAGTTACTCTAGTATTCACAAATAAAATATCATGGACAGAGTAATATGATATCTATATTATTAACAAATAAAATATCATGGACAGAGTAATCTGATATCTATATTATTAACAAGTAGCACATACGCTACAATTAATGAAGAATCTTGCATCTTTATATAACGACTTTGAATGCAATGACATTAACTGAATCAACAATAAATATTTTTCTACAATATTAGAAAATCTATAGTTACTAAAGGTTTCTTTTGCCGTAGTGATAGACAGATTAAAGATTTAAACTTTATAATTATCATACAACTTCAAATTAATAAATATAATAATATTAATAATCGAGTTCATTGTCAAATATTTAAAGGTATCTAGGAAATTTCTAATTGATAAAAATTAATGGGTTCAAATGGACGTAATCTACCCATGAATGTGAACTGAAAATCACAATTATTAAAAAAAAGAATTGTGGACACTTCCAATCAGAAAATATGAGGTTCATTAAATATTTATCATATAAAAATGACATTATAAAGCTGGATCTTCAAGGACTAATTAGTAGAAAATTATTTCAAGTTTCATTAATTTATTAATCTTTGAGATACAGTTAGTTTTAATAATTAAGTACAATAATAATAATTAAAAAAAACAGGATAAAGAATTAATGGTGACACCGCCAAGAAGCGTTAAAGGTTGGCAACTAATAATTCAGTTTGATGAATTTTCACGTTATTGTTTGACTAATATATATATTAGAGATCTATACTTATAGGTAGCTAATAAATAATACAATTTTGCAAATGAAATATTTTATTTTAAAGTATAGTATATAGTAGTAGATAAGACAAGGGGCAATAAATTCATGGGAGAACAACTAGGGTTAGGGTTTAACAAAATAGTGAGTAACGATGCAAAAACCCTAGGCCCGAGCAAGACCAAAAGATGAGCTCGACGTGAATGTTTGTTGGCGGACATTCACATGGAAACATCTATATTTTTTTTTATATGTCTTTCTTATACAAATTACCTTGTGTCACCCTTGATCAAAATATATGAATTTTTAGGGTGTGACGATATATTTTTTAGAAAAGTTAATTATATAAATGTTTTTTTTAAAAAAAAATAATCTTCTATAGCTAGAAATTGTGTTGGAAAACTCATCAGAGAGAAAGGGTATTTTGAGTAATAGGTTTTTGGACTTTAAAAAATTTATTTATTTTAAATCATTAAGAGAATGGCAGAAAATTCATTTATTTTGAATAGGAAGGAGTATTATTTGTTATAAGTTTTTACTATTTTTACATATACACAAGCTACTAATTGATGAAATCGTTAACTTGTAATATCTTCTTGATTTATTTATTAGTTATGTATTTGATAAATATCAGAAGTGTTTATACGCATTAATATCAATTGTAGGTCATAAGTTGGTCCCTAATATAAGATCTTACGGCTAGTTATATATATATATATATTTTGTTAGATTTAACCTTTTGCGATTTATCACTATTATCTTTTGTCTTCTACTTTCGTTATTCAATCCTTTTTCTTTTAAAATACTTTTAAAATTTAATTGTAAAGAGCTCTATGGACATTTTTGTCATTTAACCAAAAAATTACTTATCAATTATCATTTTACCAAAACACTAATGGCAGGTTTATTATTAATTTCAACATTTTTATCTAAACATCTAACTTTTTATTAATAAAATAATTTCAGCATCTAAAATTATTTTTCTAACACTTAATACTTATCAACTAATCTAAATGGTATCTATTTATTAGGTCACTTGAATATCAAATTACATGAACCCTGCAATATATAGTTGGTTAATAAAACATTATATACATATAATATGTATATGTTAAATCATTAAAAAAGGAGAAAAATAAAAATAAAAGACGAATTGATGTTTCCATAAAACATGAGTCATTGTAGGCAAAAGAAGCTTAAGTAAGAGAATTACTATTGCATTGAAAATTGAAATTTTTAATTATATATTGACGCAAATCAAGTGGGGAAACCTTTTTATTTTTATTTTTTCCACATTTTTGACAATTTAAGGTTTAATTTGTGCCAATTGACTTGTACTCCTCCAGACGAACATTATTTTAGTTAACATTAATTAGCGACACTTATTAAAAAGGAAATTGTTTAGGCTGTAAACCATGTGTTTAAGCTGTTTAATCTATAAAATACGACGTGCTTAACACAGGTTCCATGTTTAATAATCACCCTATAATCACATACACGTCCACCATTTAATTTCTACTCATGCACACTAATGGCTCACTTCTTCATGTACGAAATGTTATTTTTGGGCATAATTAATTAGTAGAACTGTAAAATTGAGCTAAACCAAACTTGAAAGAGTGTTTATGGGTGCTCTTATTTTCTTCTTTGAACACGTAGGTTTATATTCAAATCATGTTAACTTACTAAAGTTAAAGTAACAATCCAATGAAGTAAGAACGCATATCAATTGTTTCATTATACTTAAAATAAATGTTCATTTTTATTTATCCAGTTAAAAATAAAGAGATAAATTATCATTTAATATATACTATTCATTTTCCAACATTTAGATGAATAAGTGGGCAATATCTACTTTCTTCATTTCAAATTAATTGAATTGTTGAGGTGTTTCACATCCTTTAAGAAAAAAAAATTAAGACATGAATTAAACATAATTTTTCATTTTTACCCTTATTAATTATCGTCAAATTTATGATTAAATAACTAAATACGGAGTAATTAATAACTAATTCTACTACTGAGTAATGAATAGTAAAATTGAAAAAATATTCTAAAAGTAGTTTTGAAAATTGAACAATTAAGTTAATTTGAAAAATGTCTCAACAATTTAATTAATTGGAAATGGAAGGAGTAATAAAATTATCATTTTATTTATTGCTTCTTAAGGGGTATGTCAAGTCAAATATGAACGGAGATAGCAATCATTAAGCACAAACAGTTTATGTGCAAACACATTGTATTGATTTAATGCAAATACCGAATACAAATGATTTAATGCAAATACCAAATACAAATAAGTTTAATGTGAAAACTTACCCACATCATAGTTATTTACATTTTGAACTAATAAATGCATATTGTGTTTTTGTATATAGGCTTCCGTCATTTAAACGTGGTTAGTTAATTAATTTCTCAATTTATCAAAAATTTTCATTCAATCACTTTAATCATAGCAATTTGAATTAATTTGATGAGGTCATATTACGTATTTACCCCTTTTCAAGGACAAGAATGGGATGGTTTAGAAACTTTTTGACAGAATAATTAATTATGCATTACGTCCAATTTAGCACCTTCTATTACACATTCCAAGAGTTCTAAAAGTTGGATATTTCCTTCAGTTTTACTCTTCGACCGTAGCCGATACTACCCTCAAGACAACTGAATAATCCAATATTTGTAGCAGCAAATTCTAATATTTTCCATAACATCCCCCAATAAAATATAAATTGGAAAAAAAAATTGAAAAGTTCTTTAATTTGAGGAGGAAAAAAAAATGAAAACAAACAACCAGCAACCAAAATATTAATGAAAACCAGTGAATTAGTCCACGCAAAGCTGAAATAACTGTTGCAAATAATGAGAACACCCAGAAGAAAACAAAAATAGTATTCCATCCGTCTCAAATTATCATTCTGATTTCTAAATAGTTATTTTAAATTATACTTCCTCCGTTCCTTTTAGTTCTCATAGTTTTTTTTTGTGAGAGTCAACAATATAAATTTTTGGATCAATATTTAATGATATATTTATGAAAAAAATTGTAATTTATAATACTTTTCGTTATTTTAGTTAAACTGACTCTTAGGTATTATAATATGACAATTAAAAAGGAACGAAGAGATTAATTCATCATTTAGAAATGCAAGACAAAGTTCATTATTTTTTCTCATTTTTATCTTAGTACTACTACTAAAAGACATATTTAATTTGGAGAAATTAATCTTAAGAAAACAGATAAAAGAGAAACACGACACATAATTTAAGACACAGAATTATACTATAGAACACAGTGGTAACATGCACAAAATAAAGTAATTTAAGCAGCTACAGCTTACACATCTGATTGACCATTAATTAATTTGGAATGAAAATGAAAAGATTCTTGAGCAGTATGGCTAAGCTAGACATATAATTAAAAAAATATTCATGAGCTTATTAGAGCAAATGTATCACGAGGTTTCTGAAATGATACACCATAAACAATAAGAGTTGAAGAACCCCAAGCTTCGATTCCCACTCTTTAGCATTTAATGCTTTCCACATGATTCCAAACTTTTTATCTTCTATTCCGAGGAAAACAGCTCTTTTTCCCAGCTACTAAAAACTCTATTGAATTATATAATTCATCATATCCAATTTTCTATGTTCAACTAGTCTAAATGACCAAATCACTTTTCCTTCTAAGACAAAAATAAAAAGTTATGGGTCCCCCACCTAACCTCATAAAATACAAAAAAAGATTATCTTCTGTTTCAGTTTCCAATTTAGAATTTTTCAAACCCAGTAACTTCTTATAGCTAAGAAGAAGAGACGTGGTCGACAGGATGAGAACCTTGTAAATATTGTTTATTGATTTTATGGAATAATTAATTCTATAAGGTGATGAATAAAATAAGAGTGAAAAACAGACATCTTCAGTACCGTCTTAGAGAAAATAAAAAACATGCGAGCTTCAATGCATCCATTAATTGCACTTGGTGATATGGAAGATTCGATTATTGGGAAAATGGATGTTTTCTTATTTATTTAAATTTAAAAATAATCTTTTTCTTTTCTTTTGTTCCGTCTCTAAAGTGGTGGAAATTCAAGGCTTCGGGTTTTGTTGAACAATAAAATATTGAAAAAAAAAGAAAAAGGAGAAAAAAAAAAGGTGGCAAATATTTTTGTGAAAATCAATTCCCTGAAATCCTGAAATTTTCAATGAGGTTTATCGAAAGAGAGTAAGAGCCTGAAATCAGTCACAGTCGATGGAGGGTTCATCACATCATTCTCTCCGAATGCGAATTTAGAATTTGAACTTCATCGGTTCAAACTCTATATTCTATTATAGTCAATAATTTATTGTATTTGAATCTATTATTTGTATTGATTTTATCTCAATTTATATGATAATATATGATTAAGAAAGCAAAAAAACATAAATCATAAATATTTATGCGATTGTAAATCATATCATTAAAGATAAATTAAGCATTTTAAAATTAAATTTGTTATTGAATATAGAAAATACACAAATCGGGACAAAGGAAGTAGCAATTTAGTGAGAGTTTTAACGCATACAAGATTTACGCTAAGCAACTGTATTCGATCAACCTGTTATCTATGTATTACCCTGTATCGTATATCCGCTCCTAATTCTTGCTGTTCAAAACCGAGCATGATATTTGATTCTTTAAGTGATACAATTATATAAAGAAAGAAGATTTGGATTTCTAAAAAGTTATACAAATTCCTAATTGTTAGAGTCAAAATTTCTTACTAATCCAACTCTCTGATTTTGACTAGTAAGTTACACCTATCCAATTTGGCGAAGGTCTAAAAATTGACAAAACAATCAACTGCATAGGCACGTGATTGCATGGAGAGGGGCTGAAGCTAATATCTTGCTGCAAATGTACTCTTTGTTTGTTGCTTAGACTTAATTACAGATTCCCTTAGAAATATATTTTATTGAAGGCTTATCACCAGCATGCTAGGTTCCTATTGCAGGACCAAGGTCGAGAAGAGACAAGGCAAGCAGTCTGACCTTGTCTCATTATCAGTAATTTAAAAAAGCAAAAAATTGCTTATTATGGTACAAAAATAAATTTTGAAGAGTTTTCAATTGATGAAACAAATTCTCTTTCAGTTAGACAAGAAACAAAAGAGTCAATAGATGAAACTAGAGGTTCTTACCACAGCACAATATTTTTGTTATAAGACCATATTTTTAATAAGTTTTAAACATATCATAGCAATGATGTTGTGGTATATTTTTTACCTTCCAAGATACTAACCAATAAGAAGGGAAGTTGATCTTTGATCATATTGGTGACTCCGTAATAGTATTACTTCAGAGAAAAATCATTCCTGCACTATCAATTGTAATCAAATGACGAAATTAAATAAGATCTTTTTTACTAAGCATAATGACCTACCAAAATATTTTGCGTGTTTCCATCAGTTATTCCACTCAGTTTCAGATGTCGGTATTCATCCAATTGGCGCCTGTGTCGTCGTTTGATTCCATCTCTAAACAGAGTGCTTCCTGAACTTTTAACTTCCACAGGAATGTAGGATCCTTGTGAGTTCTGCTGAATATTTTTGTTCTTGATGTACGTTACTGCCTGCGCCTGAACTAATGTACAACAAGAAAGCTTTAGCAGTAATGAACTGATAACAATTAGCTTCCCCTTCACCACCCTTCTAGTTACATGCTCTAATGGAACACTTAGATGTCATTCCACCAAATTCAATTCAGATACATGTTAGGAACACAGAATGGCAAAGCATTAACTATGAAACAAAGGAGGGATCTAATGAAATACTTGAACATACCAGATTTTGAAGACTCTGAGATCACAGCAACTTCTTTAAGCTTCTTAATTTTTTCAATTATGAAATAGTTTTCAGAGTCATCTACGATGTTCATGTCAAAACATAAGAGCGCCTTTTCACATGCCTGAAAAGTACAAGTCAGAGGCAGATATTGGAATTCACTTGCTATAAGCAGTGGATGTTGTAACTTCAGAATATTTATGAAGCCATAAGGAACCAGGCTCAAAATAAATGTACAAAATAGATAGCATCAAGTCAAAAACATATGCTCTTTAGTGTCGGCAAGATGTAAAACATGCAATAGTTGCACAGCTAGATTGATCTAATACCTAGCATAACTTTCACTACACATAAGTCCAGGACAAACTGTCCATACTGTATTTCTGAAGGAGGACTCATCGATGAGGTAGAGGTGGCTAATTAGAACGAGACGTTTTCAGCAGTGAGTCTAATTCCTAATTCAGAATGCAAAAGAACCGTAAATCTACATCTAACAAATTTCAAACAAGAGGCATAAAGATAACAAAGTTAAGTGATTTTCACTATAGCATCTGAGTGTCAGATCAAATTATTCAGGTAAACTAACAGAGATAGAACCTACAAACACATCCAAAAGGGGAACACAATATGACATGATAAGAACATTCAAGCTATGATCAAAGAAGTACAGAAACATAACAGTACAAGCAGAAACATTTAGCATTAACTCTGACCTGAGCATAAATTTTCAATGGACAGCATATACTAACAATTTTGTTCCTTGTTCATTTGCACGTGTAATATGCTTTCAAGTGCCCAAAACTTTGTCAGAAACTTACCTTCTTTGCAATGGAACAAAAGCCACTTTCAAGTGAATGCTCAGCAAAAGTGAGCCACTCACTATATAAAACAAGAAGCCTCTGATCACTGATAGCTTTCTGCTCTCTCATAAGCAATGCCTCATATCTCAATGCCAAGCAACTCTGTGAATACCCAATGGTTAAAAGTCACGTTTTTGGAACCGAAAATAAAAAGGCAAAACCAGAATTTCTATAATGGAAGAATATAATCATCATCAGTTGTGGTTTCTTAAAGCTTTCACAACATAGGATATGTCTACACTTTGGATCTTCCGAAATGTTTGACACACTTTAACTCTGATAAATTCTGTATGCACCTTTCACAAATTTCCAAAAAGATAATTTAAAGCATGATCTGATGTTTAAAATCAGATGAAATTCTCGACAACTACATCGACATTCTGTTGAAGACTACAGCTAACTCTTAACCTCATGCTCTATCAAATTGTTTCACATATAAGAAAAGAACGAGGTGTGTCTGCAGTAATATACCATGAAAACTATCTATATCATAACACTCATTGGATAGTCAGGTTCTCGTGTTCCTAAATATCACTTCTACTGATTACTTCATTTTCACAAACTCTAACCGAAAAGAGTTTTTGTATATACATAAGGAAGGATATATTTTCTTTACAGATACAATTTTCTCTGCACACAGCAGTCATTGTTTACATCTTTTGCTACTCACATTACCACCTGCCTCCACTACCAAAATCACAGCCACTTGTACAGGAATATAAGTTATCTGTGTCTACTACTAATACTTATTGAAGTGCATTCGAACACTAAAAGTTTAAAACTAAGGATATAACTTCCTTAGCAAAACAATATTAGCATGAGATTTATCTTTCGAAGATAAAACAAATACCGAACACAACAGGCTACAAAATCTCAAGCAGCTCTTCAACTTATCACAAGTTCCACCAAAATACATGGTTTAATACATCAGTGTCTTCAACATCATCCAACTGAAAACTACTGTTCTTTCCGATTAGCTCTGTCTTCTAGTAACTATGTGTTTCCAAATAATTAAATCAAAGTGAAATGTACCAATTTGAAATCGATTGAGTCAAAGCTGTATACCTCAGTATCTCCGATGAGAGCAAAAACGCGAACTAGAAAATCTACGATCAGAAGCTTATGCTCTGCAGCTTTTCCAGCGATTTCCTCAATAATGCGGAGAGATTCGTGTCTCATGAACTGTTTCAAAATACATACCACTCCGTCCAGAGATTTGTAATCGTTCCAAGCTAAAACGGACTCGAGAATTCGAAGAGTTCCTTCATCAAGTCTGCACAAAAATCATGCTCACAAGTGCATTTTATTGAATCAGAACAAAAATTTTGATTAATCGAAAACAAACCTACGGCTCTCGACTTGGAATCTGAATAGGGAGATTTGCTGCGAAACTGCAGTTGACATCTTCACGAGAAGGAAATGAGGAGCTGCAGATTTCAAACTGCCCTAATTTATAGTCTGTTCGAATTTTGTATTTTCCGCGTTCCCTTTTTAATTTTATTTTGGGTTAATTTCAAAGAGCTCCTTCTTGTTACATAGAAACTACACTTTCCTCCCTGCGATGTTGATGACTTTAACATAATTAGTAACGTTATGATTATAAAGTATTGGTCTAACAAAGTAAATTAATATTAATATTCTTTTTTAACTTTGTGTTGAAATTACGAGCCATCAAAAATGATGTAAATTACAATGAAAGTGGAATGATAAAATAATTTAAAACATGGCATAAATGTTGATTTCTGACTTTAAAAAAACAATTCCTACAGAACAGAACAGTTATGACCCACAAAGTTGTCAAGTCAAAGAGATTTTCCCAATTAGGAATCTTAGGTTGATAGAGCTCGTCATAGGTGACTTGCCTTGATATGTTTACCTCTCTTTGAGTGATTTTGCGGTAATAAAAAAGAATAGTTCAAAAGAAGGAAGGAAGTAGTGGTCGATGTCAAAAAGCTTCTATTCATACTTCTGTGGAAGTGAATAATTTGATGTGATCTTAGCAAAGCAAAAGACTAGGTCTTCCTTTAAAATATAATGTGTCAACTAGGGAAAAACAAAATAAAAATAAACAATAAGGCCTAAAGGGAGTTCTAATAAATGAAAATTTAAAAAGAATAAGGCAATCTAATAAGTAAAGGAGGAGATAAATGGGATGAGAGTTGTAAAGTAAACATGATCATTAAACATGTGATATAATGCTCCTGAATCTAATATTTAAGAGTTGTGTTAGCATGTATCAGATATGCCATAGGATTGTGAAAAATGTTACCAGACCTTATTTCTATGTCATGAAACAGAAAAGTAATTCCTGAAAGATTCTTAATAAATCTCCTAGAATCCACGTGATACACGTAAGAAAGACAATTGCAAATTGGAATAGTTACCAATTTTTATAATTATAAGTTAAATTTTGGGTAAATTTAAAAGAGATCCTTGTTGTTAAATAAACTACACTTTCCTCCCAGTGATTTATGAAGTTATGCATAACTTGCGTCAACTTTATGGTTTTAACACAATACCTCCTCTTTCCCTTGCATAAGTCCGAGTTGATGTCGTTCACTATTAATTATTTCCTTATTTGATTTAATATTATGGCTTAAATATCATTCAGACATATAATTTTAATAGAATTAGAACTATTACAAAACAGAATTTCCTCTTAATTTTTTTCTATCTATAAAAGGGGCAATTTATTACACAAGAAAAACTAACGAACTTCATCAACAGTTGACTTTCTCGTTGTTCAACACAATTAAGCACTAAATTTTCTCAAATAAGTGATCGCAGGTACATTATACTATATATTATGAATTTTATATAATTCTACTTATTTAAATGATCCAACTACAAAAAAAGTTGAGAGAATGTATGCAAACTTTTTGAAGATCTTATTTGCTTTATGATGTAAATTCATTGGATTTGTTTTCTTGACAACCCGTCTTTTATAGTTCATAATATTAATTTTTTTTTAAGATATATATTGCCTTTGTACTTAGTTTTGTTATGAATAAATTAGTAACAGAAGTTCGTTCCACCTACTTTTAGGTCTAACAAAAAGTAAGTTTTCATCATAGGAGGGTCTTTCCTAAGAATTAGCATGGATTCTTTTCTTGGGCAATGAGGTTTACTTCTCTTAGAAAAATATGAACAGATTTAGTATTAAGAGAGGCGCACCTCTGATTCTGTCTTAATATAGCCTTTGGTCATGGGCGCCTTATTTTCTGCTCGTAGAGATATGACACCTAGGTAGACTTAACTCAATCCCAAAAGTTAGCTCAGATGTGCCTTCCAACTGGAGCGACGAATTCAGGATTTCGTTTAGGGGATTCGAAAAATAAAAGTATAAACGAAAAATTTCAAGGAAGTAGTAGTATATAGTTTGTGAAAAAACTGAAAACAAAATGCTTGCAGAGGGATTTAAACCCTCAACATTGAGCTTAATTTCAAGGAAATTTGCCACTGGGCTATCAATTAGTCTTTTATCATTAAAGGGTTCAATATATATATATATATCCACATAAAGACAAAATATTTACCTTATATCTACTGTGTAATTTTTTACGTCGCCCCCTGCTTCCAATGCACTCTTTCAACATTGTTAATTGGGATAACCTTCTTATCATACTTTCTTTTTTTTGTTTCCCGCCCGGTGTCTCGACATTGGAGCTCCGACTAAATTTGAATCGTACACTGCATTCGAGGGTGGTGCTCCCAACAAAATTTTTTCAATACCCACCATTCGAACTCGAGACTTCTGGTTAAGGGTGAAACACTCCCATCATTGCACCGCAATCCATGGTTCTTTGTCATACTTTTACCTAGACTACTTTGTGCAATTATGTATGTCTTTTGACGTTTTCAACATTGAATATATTTTCAACAGCTTTGTTGGAAGTACAAATTATGAATCATATTATAAATATTTGATTTTTCAGAAATTAAAGAATGGAAATCACAAAGATATGCAAGAGACAGAAAAAACATGTGATATCTATACCCAAAGAAGTTGTTGTGGAGATATTACAAAGAGTACCAGGAAAAGATTTGGCTGAAAAGTTAAAGATGGTGTGTATGCAATGGTGTTCGATTATCTATAGTGGAAGCTTTGCCTACTCACACATTAAGCAGATAATAAAGTCATCATCGTTCTCGCAACTTGAAGCAGTTATAATTAAGGAGGCAAATGATCAACAGTCTATTACAGTTTCTTCTTTGGAATGGCACAATTATTGCAATCAGAATCGTGATGAATTCGAACATTGGGAGACTAAAGACTTGTATACAACAAAAATCGTATCTGCCCAACCAAGACCTATGTTGCATCTGTGGCAGTGGCACATAATGAAGACGGCGAATTGTATGAATGGTTTCATCTGTTTTTGGTCTAGGCATGATGCTTGTTTCCATATCTTCAATCCCGTCAGTAAAGAACATGTCACCACTCCAACCTATACACATAAAGGTATATATATATATAGTCTTCATACGCCAAAGTTCAATCTTTTCTTTATTAATTTTCAAATATTAAGTGCATGCTTACCATATAACAGGTTTACAGAATGGATATGTTGCAATGGGCTTTGGATTCTGTCCAATTACTTATGAATACAAGGTGGTTGTTCTTTATGATACAAATTCGAAAAACATTAAACCTTTAGTGTTCACTATTGGAAGAGACAAATCATGGAGACCTTTGAAAGATATTCCCCATAACAATTTTGCTAATGAAGTTCAGGCAGTTGTATATTTGAAGGGAAAATTATACTGGTCTGGAGAGAATGTTATTGGGGAAGAAATAGTTAACACTCTTATTTGCTTTGATGTTTCGAAAGAAGAATTCGAAATAGTTGTAGCTCCAATTGAAATTCCAGAAGGACCGTTAACTGTAGCGGAAAACAGAGGAAGGCTTTATCTGGTAAACATATATAATGTTCCTATTTGCTCCCTCATGATCAAGGGTTATGTTGCAGATAGAATTGATGATGATCTGAGTAATTTAAATTCATGGAAGATAAAGTTTTGTGTGACTCTTCCGAGTATTGCATACAGAATGGACGGACTTCGGGATGTGTATCTCGTAAAGATTACTGATGAGATATTGTTGATTCAACTTGATAAAAAAAACTGGGGTTTATTTCACGTAACAAATGGCAAGTTGTTGGGTTTAATTCCGTTGCCTTATTTTGTAACTGCAGCAATCCCATATGTGCCAAGTTTGGTTGCTCTGCGCCACCGCCCACTACTTGCTTCCTCCTCCTATTCACCATAGATAGACTGAGTTGTTATTTTTTATTCTACTTTGATCCTCTTTAGGAATTTTCATCCTTTTTATTTGTTTGATGACTCAAACCCAGACTCTTAAGATTACAAGTAACATGACGATTACGAAAATGTTGGTCTAACAAAGTAAATTAATGTATATATTTTTGAACTTTTCTTTTTGTGTTGTAATTGTTGGGAATAAATCCGTAACAGAAATAATATTTGCGGTAATAAAGGCAATAAACGCGGAACACAACAATGCGGTTAATCAACGAGAATAAAAGAGGAATAATGACACCAAGATTTTACGTGGAAACCTTCCTAAATAAGGGAAAAACCACGACCCGAGTGGAGCAAAGAATATCACTATAGTAAGGATTTTACACTTGTATGTCTGAGTAATACTCCAAAGATCACTACACTTTCAAAAGAAATAACACTCTTTTGATTTTTCCACCTCACTACAATATCGCTCACACTCTCTAATTTTTCTCACAGAATATCTTCCTCTGTGATGTCTGACTCTTCTTTTCTCTCTTTTGTAATTCTTTTTGGTGTACTTAGAATGAAGAATTGCCCTCCACCCTCCAAATGTGCTATAGAAGAAAAATATTTTTTCTTGTTCATAGCTTACCTACTCTCCCAAACTTTGAAATTGGCAGAAAACAATTTTTTCTTCTTCATAGATTACCAACTCTACCAAACTTTGAAATTGACACAAAGTTATTCAAAGTTTGGTACATGGGAATGAACCCCACAGTAATTACGAGCCATAAAAAATTATGTAAATGAATGTTAAAAAAACCATTTAAAGCGTGACATAAAAGGTGATTTCGAATAAGGGTCTTAGGTTGGTAGAGCGTGAGTTACCTCTCCTCGTGTGATTTTGCGGTGCATCAAAAAGAATAGTTCAAGACAAGGAAGGAAGTAATGGTCGATGGCAAAAAGCAACCAAACTTGACTTGTAAGGGATCAAAGTACCGTGCCTAGTCGAAAGTAATCCCAACAGCTTTCCAGTTGCAACATGGAAAAATCCACGGTCATTGCTGTCACCAAGTTGAATTACCACGATCTCATCAGTAACAATGAGGGTGTACACATTATCATCTAGATCCAATTTATATGCAATACTCGGAGCAGTCACAGTGAACTCTTTCTTCCACGAATTTAAGTTACTCAGATCATCATCATCAATGTTAACGTATACGTTGATCAAGAGGGAGCAAATAGGAGCATAACTTAATGTTACCAAACAAAGCTTTTCGCCCTTTTCTACTACATTTGATACAGAACGTTCAGGAATTTCAATTGGTACCACAATCACATCAAATTCTTCCTTACTTACATCAAAACAAAGAAGAGTACTTTTTGAACTTCTTGTACGAAAAGAATATTCAATTGTAGAAGTTACGTACCAATATAACATCCCCTTCAAATATACAGTTGTAACAACATTTATAATATTGTGATGAGGAATTACTCTCAAAGCCCTCCATGAATGGTCAGTTCCAATAGTGAAAATCGAAGGCTTAATCACTTCCGAATTTCCATCAAGAACAACAACCTTGTATTCATATGAAACTGGGCAAAATCCACAGCCCACAGCAGTAGCCAAATCAAAATTTCCTACCCCTGTTATATAAGTAGCACAACAAATTAAAACAGGCGATAAAATAAGGATCGTGTCATTTTGAAGAGATATGTTATTCACCAAGAGAAATACCTAGATATGTATTTGGTGGAGTTATGAGGTATTCTTTAGTGACAGGATTGAAGATATGCAAACGAGGTTTATCAAAGTAAGACCAAAAACAGACGAAACCATTCACAGAATTGGCCCATACCATGTTCTGCAAACGATTAAAGTTCTGGCCTAATAGTGCATCTTTTGCAGTGCATAAGTGTTTAGTCTTCCAATCTTCAAATAGATGATCATTTTCATTATCATTAGTGTGCCATTCCAAGGAAGAAATTTTAACTGAACGATTTTCATTTCCGTCAAAAGCAACAATAACTGCTTCCATTTGAGAGAACGACGAGGATTTTATTCTCTGTTCAATATGTAAGTAGGCAAAGCTCCCAGTATGTATAATCGAACACCATTGCATACATACCATCTTTAACTTTTCAGCCAAATCATGGCCAGGTACTCTTCGTAATATCTCAATAACAACTTCTTTGGGTACAGAAATGACATCTTGTTTTTTATTTTCCATGAAGATTTTCTTCGTACGATGCCTACTAATCCAGAAGAAAAAGGTTTGATTATTGGACAATTTGTTTAACTAAACAACGATAACAACCTACTGAGGTCTGGTGAGAGTAGAGTATTCAAGTGCAGCAATAACGAAAAATTAAGAACAAATGTTTGCGCTCCTTTTACACTTGCTAAGAACAAGAAAAACCCAAAGACAGATCACATTTCAATAAAATGCAGTAACAGAAAAAGATTGCAACCACTTCTATTCCTACTTTGATGGAAGTGAATAATTTGATGTGATCTTAGCAAAGCAAAAGACTAGGTCTTCCTTTAAGAGCATTTGATACACATTCTAAAGGAAGAATGGGTCATACGCCCATGCAAATCCGATCAAATCCAATGTACAAGCATAGCACAGGAGATTGGGTCATACGCCTATTTCCTGTGCTATGCTTGTACATTGGATTTGATCGGATTTGTATGGGCTGAATATAGTTTAAGAAAAAAATGATTTGAATTACAATCCATCCAAATATAATATGGGCAAATATGGATTTGGTCATATATGTTTGGGTAAATTGATTCTAACCCATTTAAATAAATTTGTTTTTCAAAAACATAAATGTACCTCTCTCCACATACCCCAACCCCCTGGTCAAATATTAATGTATTTCTGAAATATTAATATTAATATTGAGTGAAAGTGAAAATAAGTGATCTAATATGGATACCCATATTTAATTCATTTTGATCATATTTATAAAGACTCTTAAAATAGTTTGAAGCTCAAATTTAACCAATTAAAATATGAGTGATCCAAAAATATAAACAAAATGGACTCATTTATTATTATGAACTGAAATTGTCATGCCTAATGTAATGTGACGCTACTGAATCTAATATCCAAGAACTGGTGTTAGCTTGTGCCAGATAGGCCATAGGATTGTGAAAGATGCACTACATTTGCCTTAATTCTCATATTGTGCAAGTTGAACTAGATGAGCAAAATGTGCAAACTGTTCGCCACCCATATTTTCTCAGCGGCGGAGGCAGAATTTTCAGGGGTTTAAAAAAAATAAGTAAGCACATTAATAGTATCTATGAGTGGAAAGGGTGGGACGGGTCAAATATAAATAGGTCGGATCAGAAACTAAAAAAATCAATTTTATCTCAACTAAAACAATAAAATCGAGTAAGTATATATTTAGAATAACATTAAAATAAGTACGAGAGAACGTATTTTTTAAAATTATAATTAAGGGTCTTATCTGTGTCATTGTTGTATATAAACGTTATTCAATTTTTGAAACTAAAGAATACTTCTGAATTTGATCATATTGTAGCAATAAAATTCGCGTCGAGAAAATAATTATCAAGATTGATGATATTGAGACAATCGTTTCTACTTGTAAATTTTAAATAATTACTCTTATTTATTTAATCTTACTTATAAATTATATTATTCCTTAATCAAATATAAATTAAACGTTTGACTTAAATTGAGTATGAGAGCATGTATTTATTAACTTTAATTATTGAAAAATTAAAAAGCTTTTAAGTTTTACTTAATTTTATGAAAATAGAAAAGAAATTTATTTTTTAATATCTAATAAAATATTTTAAATTCCAATAGATTTTCAAACAAACAGATTTTTCATTTTTTTAGAAATAAAATGAAAATCTCTTGAAACTATGGGGGGAAAACGTTGTTATATGAAATCATACCTGCAAACCTAGCACTTATTTAGCGAATTTTTGAACCCCCTTTACCACTGAATCAAGCCATCGGCTTACGCACTAAGTATATACGTATAAATCAAAAAATTGATCCTATATATACCGTATAATTTATTCAACGAAGGGGATTTATCCGAACCTCCTCGTATCCATGTAAATCCGCCCCTGTATTTGCTACTAGCTGCCTTGCACTTTTCATCTTGAGTGGACTTGACCATCTTATGTTTCCTACAATTAATCTTCACAAAAATTAAAAATGCAAACATATGGTTTTTTAAACAAATAATAGAATGTACTTAAAAATAACCAATAATAATAAACATTCAATAAAGTAGTAATTTACATACCTTAAAATTGAAATATAAAATACATTGTAATTCTAAAAAATACAACAAAACATAATAATTTTAAAAAATTATAATAATAACTTAATAATCTGATAGATTCTTTCCAGATTCATCAATACTATTAAAATATGAATTGTATGGGATAAAAAATTGTTATGGTTGTGATTACGGTTGTTGAAATTGTTGACTTCCTTTTTTCATTCTTCGACTTTGTTCTTGTCGAACAAATTCATGAACATTAATTCATTAATAGCACTTGTGGGAGCAACGTAGTGATCTTGAAAGTTGAATATTTATATAGAATTTAAAACAATTTTTTCAATTATGTAATGTTTATTTAATTCCATCAATGATTTCATTTGTCATTGTATAATATTTGCTAGCAATTTATATTATTTAAAAAACTATGCTGCAAATAATTTTATATTAAACGTTATAAAAGAAAATATATAAATTATATATAATGATTGTTTTAGAAAGAAAATTATTTTATGTAAGAAAATAATATAAAGTAAGAAATAATAATATAATAATGAAGAAAGAGAAAAAAATCATTTTTGATGTAAAATTTGGTGTAATGGTTAGAGTTGGTTACACCAAATTTGATTATGACGCCAAATTTGATGTAAAATTGGAGATGCCCTTGTTTTGCATTGCCACTAACAATAACTTATTTTTGTAAGTATTTTTATTAAACTAACTTTTTAGAAAAGTGCTTTGAAAAAATAATTTGTGTTTTGATAATTGATTTAACAAGTACTTTTCATAAGTAAATTGAGTTTAATTAATTTTTTAAAAAAAGTACTTTAAAGAGTAAACTATATATAAAAAAAAAAGACAACTATTAATGTACTTCTAATATTAAAATAACTTTTTAGCGAGAAATTATTAAATTTATTATTAGAAAAGATAATTAATTTTTATTTTTTAAAAATTAAAACTTTATATGTTTAAATTTTCAATCAATATTATAGGAGTACTCTTTTGGGAAACTGAAATCTTTAATTGTAATTTATTCTTCTTTTTTCTAATCTTGAAAAAATATTTTTTTTTTGTTTTTCTGTCTACAAAAATAATGCGTAAAATAATATATAATATATAATTATAAAATAAATTATAAAATTTATTACATAAAATAAAAACTAAATTCTTAAATGAAATTTAACCAAATTTATGAAATAAGTTAATTAATTAATAAGAAATATATCGTTAAATATTACATATGATAAAGATATTTATTCTTAAATAATTTTTTGTTTCTGCTTTTTGTACATAGCTTTTTTTCCAACAGCGAAAAATTGCTTCTGCTTTCGTTTAAAAGCAAGCTTGCTGATTTATCAAACATTTAATTTTTCAACAAAAAGGGTTCTTTTTCTAAATGAGTGTTTTGGGCCTCCCACCTATATTGTCAAACAGGCTCTAAATCCGAGTTGATGTCATTTGTATTGAAATCAATTTTTTTTTTAAAAAAAAATTATTATTTATATTTTCTTATTTGAGTTAAACATCCTTAAAAAATTTCATTACATAAAACATAAAACACAATTAATAAACTTCAGATATATAATTTTAATAGAATTAGAAGCGTTACAACACATAGTTTTTATTTATAACATGGACTCTTTATCAGATGCTAATGAACTTTCACTGCATTTTAATTTTTTCTATGCGTAAAAGGTACGTAATATGTAATATTACACATGAAAGACTAACGAACCTCATCAATAGTTAAGTTTCTCCTTCAATGGTTGTTCAAACACAATTAAGCACTAAGTTTTCTTTGAAAGTTATCTTAGGTATTCAAGTTAGTAAAAACAGAAACAGAAAAGACCAAATAGATAGAAAATAAATAATCTAAATTCACAGTGTATCCTTAAAAAATTTAATCCCAAAATAAAACGGATTAACTAGCGATATCTCAAACTTCAAAAAATAGCAAAAATGGATTAACTATCAAAGAATAATAGCAATACCTCAAACTTCAATAATTTGCGACAATGGCGTAAGGGTACCTTCTAGTTAGCTCGCTAAATGACGTGTTTCCTAATATGAGGACAACATTTGTCATTTCTTCTTCCAATACAGGAGATATGACTTTTTCATTTAAAATTACTTTTCATTTTTCCTCAGAATTGGTCTCTCACATTTTCCAATTTCTGATTCATTTCTTATTTCTCATTCACAGTTTGCTAAAACCCAATATACGATACTATATACTGATCTGAATTCATGTAGTTGTAGTTATATATGGGAGAATGTGTGTGAACTTTGAATATCTTATTTCCTTTCTTCATTGAACTTATTTTCTTGACAACCAATCTTTTTTTAGAAACATAATAATAATATTATTTTAGTTGTACTGCCTTTCTACTTGGTTTTGTTATGAACAAATTAGTAACGGATGTACTTTTAGTTCTAACAAAAGAAATTTTTATGATATGATGATTAAGTTTAGTCCATATGGATCCTTTTCTTGGGCAACGAGGTTTTGTTCTCGCACCTCTGATTCTGTATTACTAACAGTAGTCTCTGGCCAAGGCGCCCTTTTTTTTTTAAAAGAAGATTGGAAGACTAAACACTTCAGTACTTACCATATAATAGATGGACAAAATGAAAATTACATCTGTGATGCAGAAATTCGTAGTCTCTTCAAACGCCGCCACCTACTTTAGAACGTTTTGATGCTCCAGCTCCAGATGGCTCTGCTCCAGCTCCAGATGGCTCAGCTTCAGATGGTCCTGCTCCTGCTCCTGTTCCAAATGGGTGAGCAAGAAAATAACCTAGTTAAACAAAAAAACTATAGAAGAATCATAAAGGAAGACAAAAATCATGAAGTCCTAACTAATTACCTTGCTCTTCAACTTTGACTATTAGCATATGTCTCGGACCATGTTTTTTCCATTGAAACGAAACATCAATCATGGTTGGTATCTTAAAATAGCTGCTAACGGAGGGCCAGTATATATGCATTGCAGTATTGCTTTTGTTATACAGCAATCCTGGAGCACCACCAATCATGCTTTCTAGTTTACTACAGTGCAGTGCAACAGGTAGGCTCATGCCCGGAAACAGAGGAGAATGCGCATATGATGAAAGAGGGCTTCCTTTCACCAAGTACGATACTTTATTAGGTGGAACAGTAAGCACCTCTTGCATAGTTTTTGTGACCAGCTTGCTGAACCATAGAACAGGTTTGTCGACAGCATCAAACAGATTCTCATCAACTACTTGCCAATGTACTGGATGCCTGAAAAAGGGGCCAGCTGGCTGTGGATTTTGAACCACAATTGGTGTTGGTTGTCCCAAGTTCATGGGAGAAACAGTGTCTACTGCCTGTGTCATTACTTGCTGGCCAGCTATCAGAGGAGTAGTTTGTTGATTTGATACTAATGATTGCTGGTCAGCTATTGGAGGAGAAGGTTGTTGAGGTGTAGGTGAATGAAGGGAAGGAAATCCAGAAAATACATTGCTATGCATTGCTTTATCAAAGAAATATATTAAAATTTGATCAGCAAAAAAAAGTACCAGACAAAAAAAATATTAAATTATAAACATAATTTGATTATTACCTTCGGTTAAAAGATATGATTTAATCTGCTCTAGCTTCCCTATCATTTCATATACATCTTTGGAATCCCCAGTATGTTGATGTTGAACATCTGCTCCAACAAATCTTTAATAGATTTCATATCCATCCCTGGACAGAAGTTTCGTTATTATCCCAAATAAACATCAAACAATAGTTATCTCTTGAATGGATTTCATGCAAGTGTAACTTGACTAAATATCTACCTAACCATATATCAGTTTATACATCATTTAGAGGAAAACAATTAGCAGAAAATCAATTCAAATTAGATAATTTTCATGTGTGCCACGGCATTAGAATAACACAATCTTCAGAATATAAATACAATCAGCACGAAAAAAATCGAATAAGATCATGTTATTATTCTTAGACAAAGGAATCCACATTAGGGGGTTCTTTATTTCCAGTTGTTTCTTGCAATGGCTAAACATCTACCTACCATATAAATACACTCATCAGAAAACCAAATTCAAATCAGTTTACATATGACATTAGACCAATACAATCTTAAGAACACAAATACAATCAGCAGGAAAACAAAAACAGAAAAACCTAATACGATCGTAACAAGGAAAAAAGTAAATGCATTGTCATGGAATTAGACATAGATTTCAGAACACAAATGACAATAAAGCAATTATCATGAAGTCTAACATTTCATATTTCTTAGTTCAACCATAACAAAATAACAAGAAATACACAATGACTTCATTTGTGAAACTAGAAGCTAGCTACTGATCATCTTCTAAACATTTGGTTTACACAATGGATTTGAAGCATATATATCCAAAACCTACTCTTCATCTTCTAACACAAAAAAATCATTTTTTAGCAAACACAGTACTCTTCATCTTTTTAACACAAGAACATCAAATTTTTAGCTAACCGAGAACCTACTCTTCATTTCTGACACAAATACATCAATTTTTCAGCTAACATAGAACCTATCATCTTTTAACACAAAAACATCAAATTTTTAGTTAACCCAGAACCTACTCTTCATCTTTGTTAACACAAAATGTTGTAATATAGAAAAGTTGTAGAATATAGAAAGGGTAGAATAGTCTTTTTACTGAAAGTTAGTTATAACTACTTTTCAATTAGTTAGTTACAAAGTTGTTAATAGTTGGGCATGTTAAAGAGCTATATATACAGCTCATTCTTTGTACATGAAAAACACACCATATACAAGAATATACTACTCTTCCTTCTTCTTCTTAACTTCTTCTTCTTCTTCTTCTTAGCTATTTCTTAACTGATTTTTCTTCTTCTTCCTCACGTCATGAAGCTTCCTTCATTAACGAACATGGTATCAGAGCCAAGTTGCTTCTCAGTAAACACTGATGAAGCTAGAGAATCCACAGAATCAAAGAATCACGGTTGATTCATAGATTCATAGTTTTGTTTTTTAGAGAAATCACAAGATCAAAGAATCAATTACTGATTCACAGATTCACAAGTTTCTCAAGTGTTGTTGAAAAGATCTTTAAGTTCAAGTTTGTTGAATTACTGCTGAATCATTGTTTTTCAAATCTCAAATGGCAATTGAAGGTGAAAATGAAGATTCAGTCCAAAACAGATCTTCACAAGTCATTTCTGGGCAGAGTCAAGGTATCGATTATAACCATTCTTTGTTTCTTAATCCTACTGATGTTAGTGGAATGAGTATTATCTCGTTTCAGTTGCTTGGTGTTGAGAATTACACTTTGTGGAGTCGATCTATTAAGATAGCTTTACTAGGAAGAAATAAGATGGGTTTGATTGATGGAACTGCTAGAAAGGAGATGTTTGGTAAGGAAATATGGGGGCAATGGGAAAGAGTGAATGCTATTGTTTTGTCATGGTTAATGAATTTTGTATCCAAGAGTTAACTAAGTGGCATTGCATTTGCTTCTACTGCTTTTGATGTTTGGACTGATCTAAAAGAAAGATTTGATAGAATAGATGGCTCTAGAACTTATAGTCTACACAAAGATATAACTTCACTACAGCAGGGTACTGTTTCTGTTTCTGTGTATTATACAAAGCTGAAAAGCTTGTGGGATGAGTTTGAGGTATTGGTGCCATCTCCTTGTTGTAACTGTGAAATATCCAAAGGCTTTGTTGCTCATATGAATAGGCAGAAGTTATACCAGTTTCTAATGGGTTTAAATGACTCCTATCATCAAGCAAGGAGTCAAATCTTGATGATGGATCCATTACCATCAATTAATTATGCCTATGCTATGATAGTTGGTGATGAGAGTCAAAAGGCTGTAGTAAGTGGTGTTAATAGTATTTCAGCTGCATTGGAGTCAGTTGCTCTATATTCTAAAGCAAGTAGCAGCTCCAATGTAAGTCAGAAATTGAAAAGAAACACATTGTTGATATGTGATTTTTGCAAATGTAAGGGTCACAGCTTTTGTTACAAGATTGTAGGCTATCCTCCTGATTTTAAGTCCAAAAGAAAAGTGCAAGGAACTTCTCCTGCATATGGTAATACTGGTAGTAACAACTACAGTCAGACACAATTAACACATGCAAATCTCACTTATGAAATGAACACCAATGTTCCTCCACCGGGATGGGGAAATATATCTGAGCAGTATCAATCTTCATCAGAGATTACCACTCCCAGTGTTAACAGAACAGTGAGTCCAGCAGAGAAAGAGGTTCAACAGTTGCTTCAAGGACGTACATTTACTAAGGATCAATATGATCACATTCTAAAAATGATTCAACAAAAGTCTGAGCCTACAACTTCTATGTGTAATACTGCAAACAATACAGGTAAAACATCTTTTGTTTCTGCACATAGTAATATGTGGATTATAGATATTGGTGCAACAAACCATATGGTGTCTAGTTTGAATATGTTGACTAAAAACACTGTGCATGAAGTCTCTAAGCCTGTTTATCTACCAAATGGTACTACTACTCAGGTGTCTCACATTGGGTCTTGTAGTCTATCAACAAGGAGTGTTATATCAAATGTGCTTCACATACCTGATTTCAAGTATAACTTGTTATCAGTAAGTTAGATCACTAAGGAACTAGGGTGTTCTGTTACCTTTTTTCCTCATTTTTGTGTCTTCCAGGAACTCTACAGTGGGAAGGTGAAAGAAGTTGGTAAAGAGGAAGGAGGATTGTACTTGCTAATAAAGCATTTGACTACTCAGTATAATGATCAAGAAAAGGAAGTTGAGGCTGCATTTGCTGCTAATGATGTCAAGGAGACAGACATGGTGTTATGGTATAGAAGATTGGGTCATGTATCATCAACAGTGCTTGCAAGGATGTTTTCAGTGAATAAGCAAAGTGCATGTAGCATTTCTAAGTGCCTTGTATGTCCATTTACTAAACAAACAAGGAATGTGTTTCCTAATAGTAGCATTAAAAGTACTGCTTGTTTTGAGCTACTTCATATTGATCTTTGGGGTCCTTATAATACACTTACTGTTGATGGCAAGAAGTATTTTCTTACAATTGTGGATGATTTTTCAAGAGTAACTTGGCTGTTTTTACTATCACATAAATCTGCTGTGTGTGTTTCCATTCGAATGTTTCTGCAATATGTTCAAACTCAGTTTGGAAAGAGGGTTAAAGTGTTGGACTGATAATGGTACTGAGTTTGTAAACTCAGAATGTCATAAGCTATTTACAGAATTGGGAATCTTACATCAAAGATCATGTCCATACACTCCTCGGCAAAATGGGATTGCTGAGAGAAAGCATAGACACTTACTTGAAGTTACCAGAGCTTTGAGACTTCAAGCTCATATTCCTATCAGATATTGGGGTCAGTGTATGTTGGCTGCTGCATATATCATTAATAGGTTACCAAGTAGTGTTCTACATTTTAATACTCCTTATGAAAGGTTGTATGGTAGTAAACCATCAATATCTCATGTCAAAACTCTAGGATACTTGTGTTTTGTTAAACTTCTAACACAACATGATAAGTTGATGCCAAGATCAAGACCAGCAGTTCTTATGGGTTATTCAGAGTTACAAAAGGGGTATCTACTTCTTGATCTAACTGATGAATCATTCTTCACAAGTAGGGATATGGTGTTTAGAGAAGATGTGTTTCCTTTTACAAAGATAGAGCCTTCATTACAAGAAAGAGTGTTTGTGGATCCTATGCAAATTTCAGACATGCTAAGTAGTGATGTACAGTGTATAAATCATGTGATTCCCAGGTGTCATTCTACTACTGTGTCTCATGAAGATAATGTGTCTCATGAGACTCATACTTTGTCTTCTGTTGATGAGGTAGAAAAAGTTCCAACTGATGGTATGGTAGACAATGAGATGAATCAAGAGTCTGCAAGTCTTACTACTAATAGAAGATCTACTAGACAGAAACTCAAACCAACTTGGATGAAAGATTTTGTGTCCTTGACTGTTAACAAAGATGTCATGTACTCTTTAGGAAAGTACATGAGTTATGATCATCTTTCCCCTACATATCAAAGCTATATTGCAGCCACTTCTGTTGTTAAGGAACCTGAGTCCTATCTAGAAGCTGTTCAAGATAAAAGATGGATAGAGGCCATGCAACATGAAATTCAAGCACTAGAAAGTAATCATACTTGGGAGCTTACTGATCTGCCATAGGGGAAGAAGGCTATTGGGTGTAGATGGATTTATAAGGTTAAATACAAATCATCAGGAGAGATAGAGAGACTCAAAGCAAGGCTAGTGGCTAAAGGTTATTCTCAACAAAAAGGAATAGATTAAAAGGAGACCTTCTCACCTGTTGTTAAGATGGTGACAGTCAGAACCATTGTTTCTCTTGCAGCAGCTAGGCATTGGCATATTCATCAGATGGATGTATTCAATGCTTTTCTTCAAGGTGATTTGGATGATGAGATTTATATGCAACTACCTCAGGGATTTGTTGGTCAGGGGGAGAAAGTATGTAGACTAACAAAGTCCCTATATGGTCTGAAACAAGCTCCTAGGCAATGGAATCAAAAGTTGACTGAAGCTCTTAGCAATCTCAAGTTCAAACAAAGCCAACATGATTATTCCTTGTTTATTAATCAGTCAGAAGAGGGAACTATATTAGTATTGGTTTATGTTGATGACATGCTAATTACTGGCAGTAGTCTTAAACTAATAGAAGACACAAAAAAGGCACTACAACAAGCATTCAAGATGAAAGATTTAGGAGAGTTAAAATACTTTCTAGGCATTGAATTTACCAGATCAGCAGCTGGTATATTAATGCATCAAAGGAAGTATGCACTAGAACTTATAGCTGAAGTTGGTCTAACAGCATCTAAGCCTGCAGGAACACCTATTGACATCAATGTCAAACTAACATCTAAACTATATGATGAGCATGTGAAGCAAGCAGAATCAGATGATCCTTTGATTGATCAAACAGCATATCAGAAGATAATAGGCAAGTTGTTGTATTTGAATATGACAAGACCAGATATATCATTCAGTACTCAAACATTGAGTCAATTTTTACAGCAACCAAAAAGGTCTCATCTGGATACTGCATTAAGGGTGATCAGATACCTAAAGAATCAACCTGGTCAAGGACTGTTATTGGCAAGTGATTCAGATGGACAAGTTACTGCATTCTGTGATGCTGATTGGGCATCTTGTCCACTCACTAGGAAGTCTGTGACAGGGTATATGATTAAGATTGGTAGATCATTAATATCATGGAAGGCAAAGAAGCAAACAACAGTGTCAAGAAGCTCAGCTGAAGCTGAGTATAGAAGCTTGGCTTCAACTGTTTCAGAATTGGTGTGGCTGCTGGGATTGTTGAAGGAAGTAGGTACTAAGGTTCAAGTACCAGTCCAAGTTTACAGTGATAGCAAGGCTGCTATTCAGATAGCTGCTAATCCAGTATACCATGAAAGGACCAAACATATTGAAATCGATTGTCATTTCATAAGAGAAAAGTTACAAAAGGGACTGATTAAAGTAGAGTACATTCATACCAAAGAACAACCAGCTGATGTATTGACAAAAGGGTTATCTAGACTACAACATGAACACTTGTTATCCAAGCTAGGGGTTTTGAATATTTTTGCACCTCCTAGCTTGAAGGGGAGTGTTGTAATATAGAAAAGTTGTTGAATATGGAAAGGGTAGAATAGTCTTTTTACTGAAAGTTAGTTATAACTACTTTTCAATTAGTTAGTTACAAAGTTGTTAATAGTTGGGCATGTTAAAGAGCTATATATACAGCTCATTCTCTGTACATGAAAAACACACCATATACAAGAATATACTACTCTTCCTTCTTCTTCTTAACTGCTTCTTCTTCTTCTTCTTCTTAGCTATTTCTTAACTGATTTTTCTTCTTCTTCCTAACGTCATAAAGCTTCCTTCATTAACGAACACAAAAACATCAAATTTTTAGCTAACCCAGTACTCTTCATCTTTTAAACACAAAAACATCAAATTTTTAGCTAACCCAGAACCTACTCTTCATCTTCTAACACAAAAACATCAATTTTTCAGCTAACCCAGAACCTATCATCTTTTTTAACACAAAAACATCAAATTTTTAGCTAACCCAGAACCTACAAGTCATCTTGTAACACAAAAACATCAAATTTTTAGCTAACCCAGAACCTACTAGCTTTTTTAACACAAAAACATCAAATTTTTAGGTAACCCAGAACCTACTCTTCATTTTCTAATACAAGTCATCTTCAAGTTTTTTTAACAAAAAAACGTCGATTATTTAGCTAAGAAATGAGAAAGAAAAAGGATTTGAACTTACCAGACGAGAAAGAGAATGCTCAAGGGGAAATGGCTCAAGGGGAAATGGCTACTTCTCCAACTAAAGCAAGACCTTCCCAAGTTTCTATATATATATATCAAGTATTAACATGCAGAGTTTGTACCCCTCTGTATGTTTTATAATAATATTTACACCAAAATCCTTTTAGTTTGTTTTATTTAACTTTTAAACCTTATTCGCCCAAATATTGTTTGTTAGGAAAAAGTTAAATTTAATATAACTAGTAGTACTACAAGAGACTATGCAATATTGTGTATTAGAAAAATGAACATCACTGTTTCCGTCTTCGTCTCTATCCTTTCTCTAATAATGAACAAATGTTTAAAAAAAATGAAACATTATTCAACTTAGTTACACACATAACTCATTATTAATCATTTTATAATTATTGAATAATCAACTTATAGAACGTGCATTAGTCCGTCAATTAGATATAGGTTATATTCATATATAATTTAATAATATAAAAAGCTTCTGGCAGTCACTATTGAAAATGAAGAATATGAAAATTTGCAAAATATTTAGCAGCTCATATTGTGAAACCAGAGAACCTAGTTATAATGCATTCACTCTTTCACCTTTTGCGTTTTGCTTTGTCGATCATCCATTATCTTAGCAAAAATACTTAATGTATGAAAACAAATATTTGATTCAACTCACATTGTGACGAAAGAAAAACGACAACCAAACACATATTTTCTTAGGATTAGTACATAAAATCAAATTGTTTAAAACATTTTTACTGGCCACAAAGACCCAAAAGAAGCCTGCTCAAGTGTATAATACATGTGCCTTCTACATTGACCTATGGGGTGAACATACAATACCCAGCATGTACTGGAATTAAGAATGCTCATTTCTTGGCATAGGTAATTGCCATGGGATTCTGGGGTGTGATTTTGAAGCCTTGAAGGGCCTGCATGGCGACTGAAGACTGGACATCATCGTCAAATTCCACAAATGCAATACCTGGCTTTGCTTCAATCATTCGAACTTCTCTAAAGCCAGGATACTGTTTGAAGAGCACTTCAAGCATCATGCTTGTTGTCTCGTAGGGCAGATTCTGTATAAAGAGAATATTATTTGGTTCCGCAACATCTTGAGCACTTGGCTTTCCTTGTCGAGATGCAGCCTGCAAAAGTTGTTCAACAATATGAAATTAATGAAGATAATACATGAATATATTTCAGATAATAATATTCACAAAAAGAGATCAACGGTAACATATAAGAAGTTGTCATGAAGTCAAGCTGCTAGTCATTCGGAGCTATGGGTGTAAGTATGACCAGGCTGTGAGCACATTACTTTGGTGTCATTACAAAGGCAGTCATACTATATTTGAAGTTCCATATGGACAATCAATCACACAATTATGGACAAAGGAGAGGCAAGTTTTTGTACAAATAAAAGAAGCAATACTTGAAAAAAATAATGAAGTTGCAACAAACTTACAGCTGGACCTCCACCGTTACTGTCAGCTCTTGAGCCATTAGCTGCACCAGTTTGCGGAGGAGTTTCTTCAGTACGTTTCCTTTTCTCCACTACATATTAGTAAGTCAAGTTAGTCCAAATCACTAGAAGTCAACAAAATAACTGACAAATGGATTTTAAAAGTTATGCATGCAACGCAAATATACACGTGGTTCATCAAAACTGCAACACTATCATGCTTTGGATACTGCGAGGATTGTGACAAAATGAAATGCATGCATGCATGCGGATGATTACAATACTCCTAACAAAATTTTCCATCACTAGTCCATGATTGTAGTTTTAAGCCTTTCTCTACTATCATATACATTAGGCACCCACAATGATGAGAAAATTGTAAGTGGATGTAGTAGACAAGATCACAATCAATATGACAGGTGCTACTCAAGGATTACGCATCTAGAACTATTCTTTTAAGACACTTCAGTTGAACTATAAAATATTCCGTTTAGCTGAGCTGTAACAAAAGAAGATCGCCAGAAGGAAAATCTTTAAGGTAAACAGAAATTATAATAGCAATTAATGTTTTTTTAGTTTGTTCGAATGCTCTTAGCTTCAGCAAGGAGTGCTCCTCTTGGACTATAAGATTCACTTTTTAACATTTCCATAGATGATTATCCACGACATGCACTTTGGAACCAGTAAGAAGCTTAAGAGGAAATGGAGCAGGTGAATAATATACAACAGAATGAAGTCACCTTTTTCATCTTGTTTCTTTTTCTTGTCATAGGTCCCCTCTGCCTTAGCAATACAATCTGACTTTGATTTCGCATATTGTATCCGCTGCATTATATCAAAAGCTTAGTCACTGACCTTTCTACTATTCTACACCATGTAAAATGAACAACAGCGACCCAATCTTTTTTTGGGACAGCAAGCCAATTTAAGCAATCAATACAAACATTTAGCCCCAGAGAAATTTAAACTATAGAAGTCCCACTGTTAGAAAGATAAAAGTCTATAGTGTCTACTGTGCACTTGTATACAAAGTATCGAGACGCAACTCTAGAGGACACACTTTGGGCCTGACATGTCCAAAGCACAAAGATAGCTAGGATATGCTCCAAAAATTGAATATTAAATCCTAGCAACAAGATGAGACGGCTTTCCATATATAATTACTCGAGATGGGTGCATATTTGTGACTCTATATTCTACAAAGCTGAGGAGTTTCTTCCTAAAAGCATATGGTGATAAGGATTTAGACAAAAATGAGTAACAGATACAGAGCTTTACTCTGCATGATTATTTCAGCAACCTCCATCTCACCCTTCCCATTTAATTGTTGATAAACTTCAGGTCATATCGAATTAATCTGATACTCTTTTTACCCTATTACACAGTTCCAACGTGTTCTTTTGCTTGTAAAGGTTAAGCAGATTGTTGTGGGCTTTAGACCATATCTTCATTGGCTAGCTATGTAGAGCTTGTAGATGTCCCGACTCCAGAGAAGATCGAACTTGCACATTCCTACTGATACAGAAAGGCAATTCACACAAAGCACAAGCATACATGTATCCAATCTAATGTCTTATAATGGTGTTATTTTATTTATAACTGAACCCCGAGGTCCAGTGGTGCATGATTTGATACTCTGAGGGATAATAGGACATCCCGTCTCCTCTTCACCACTTAAATACTAGGCTTTTGCCTCAACAAGTGTTCGAATGTGACGTGCCCATAATCTACATACAACATGAAGCATTTTTACCACTATACTGAACCCTATGGGCCCAGATGGTATCATGTTAGTTTGTGTGATGTTTCCGTGGTCCTTATAAGAATAATAATTCATGGCTTGACTTAAGGTCATAGTCTATCAATGTTCAGGCAGGCAGCTATATTTCAATTTTATACCACCACAAGCATAATCAGGAAAAAAATAATAATTAGAAGATCGAACAAAAAATTCTTAACTAAGGCAGACAAGGGATGGATAGCCTAGTGAGAAGGGCCTCCACCTCCAACCATGCAATCGCGAGTACGAGTCACCATTGAAGCAAAGTAGGAAAAGGCACTATTTGGCTCCTGAGCAGGGTGGTTAGGGTGAGGATTACCACATTCTGTAAAAAAAAGTTTGGCATACCTTTTTGACAAATACTGTATTAGTATTAGTTTTAGTAATATAACTTGGTATAATTTTTAATGAAGTCCAGGTATTTATCAAAAATTATAAAATGGTTTTAAGCAAAGTGTGGAGTCAGCAATATGTTTCCACATCTTGAAGGACTACATGATTTATGGACAGACTATAAAACCAGAAATCAGGGCAGGCCAAGCTAAAAAGATACATGTAGAGAACTATTGTACAGTAGACATAGTAAGAGCTTTTTATGATAGGACAAAGGATATCACATAAACAAAACAAGTTGATAAAGGATCATCACATACTTCAGGAAATGGATAGAGAAAATAAGGACAATGAAGCAGCATGTTTTGAACAATTAAGCTAGAACAGCCATGTTAGTACATAAATAATGAACAAGAGAAACAGATCACAATTCCAACTGTCATTATGCTCACCATTGGTTTGTCGTAAAACGGGAAGTTTTGCATTTGCCTCACAGCATTACTGGCAGATGTTACTTCACTAAACACAACCCATGATTGTCCTCTAAGTTTGGGAGTCTTAAGAGCTACTATATCGACAATCCTCCCATACTGTGAGAACAAGCAATACAGAGACCTCTTTAGCTCTGCAAAACAAGAAAAAAACCATTAGCATATAGTAAAGGGCATACACTAATCCTCCTGCAAACAGCTGTTGCCAAACCCATTAAAAACCATAAGAGAATAACTATATTCAACATTTATTTCTCATATACAAAAGACAAGCAAGAGTATGCTTGGCATTTTTCAGAATTAGATAACAGCAACAATTCAAAATGGCATCATTGCTAGTACACATAAAAATAAAACTCCATGAGCACCATAAGCAAACAGAAAAAAAGCATATGAAATCACAAACGAGCAAAAGAAAATAGACAATCCAATAATTGGGTCCTATTGCAAAACTCTGTTGTAATAAGAATACCTTTTCTCAAGTCAGTGTTGCATAAGAGTCATAAATTTTGGTACTTGATAGAACAATAACAAAGCAATCTTGAAGATTTCTCCTTGATAACTACATTTCTTTTCATGCCAAGTTTAACACTCAACGCAAAGATAATAATATAGATATTGAGGCAACAATGCACAAAAAGAAGAAGGAAATGATCACCAGAAAACTTGATCAAATCGAAGGGTATTTTCCCTGTTCAATCCCCAAATTAGTTGGTGTCCGCTAATGAAGTCCAACACCATTCGGAAACATTCTATTCCAATACTGCATATAGTTTATCTCTTATAGAGAATAGGGGTTCTAAAAAACTCACACTTATCACACCCCCTAACTTTGCAGAATTCAATTCACCCAAAAGGGCTTGTATTCTTTAGACAGAGACAATGAATGGGACTGGGAAAAACCACCATTACTGCTCAAACTCCAGCTCCACTAAACTAAAATAGGGCGCCAACAACAGAAACCCCTTCTTTTTTACTAAGCTCCTCTCAGGTACATGGCTTACAGAATTTGACCCAACATTCAACATTCACGGAAAACAATCTGTGCTTACAAGTCACTTGAAACTCTATCCTTTACTTTACCCCGTGTAAACATACATATTCTAGATACCCTTCTATTATGACTTCTCTAATTCCTCCTCGCCAACTTACAACCCCATATAGTACTCATACACCATGGCTTTATATGGTATTTTCCTTCCATTTACAGCTATTCAACAACACGCAAACGTATAAAAAGATCATAAACAAATGAAATTCTGCAGCCTTAACAATTCCTGATTCGAATTTATGCTAAAACCCTAGCTTAAATCTTCAAAAAAAAAAAAGTTACCTTCTTTCTTGACCTTCTCGTTTAAGTTCTTAATGTAAATAGTTTGATTCGGTGGTATGTCTCCCGTAAGCATCATTGCCGAGAAGAGCAGAGCAACTTTTCACTCTCTGTATATTCACTGTGATTTCTGAATCTGCGCCACAAAATTCGAAGAGTTTGGAGCTACAAGAATGACGAACACAAAGTGGGGTATGGGTTTATTGGTCGGTGGGCTTAAATTGACAACCGGCCCATAAAAAGATGTGATCAAGGCCCAAGTGGGTGCTTCAACCCATGTTGCAAACTTGCAATACATTTAGGTCTCATTTGTTTCGTTTGTTTATATTAAGATTAAGATGTTTGAATCTGAATACAAATCTTAAATATTAAAATTTATATTATGATATATGTATTTTAATTTGAATATTAAGATGTGGTTTCTAAAACTGAACACTAAATAATTAATGTTGTTTGTTTTCAATATTTTAATGTGCATGTGAAATTGAATATTATATTAATAAAAATATTATAAAAATTTCATTTCAACAAAATATATCACTTTGATAAAAAAAAGTATTAATAATCATGACTTGAGTACTATTTTTTCATTTAAAAACTTTGATAAACAACAATACACCAAAAGTATTATTGCAATTAGTGTTCTTGACACACGTCAATACAAGAAAATTATAAATAAAAAAAATACTTAAAAGGATTAATGAAAACTTACCAGTTCACGAGAGAAAAAATGGTGTTTGGTTGAAAATGGAGAGAAATAAAGTTTTTAGTTATGAGCAGATAAGCGATCAATTTATTATTTGATAACTTATTAAATAAGTCTGAATGTTACTAAGAGCTACTTACAAATTTCATTTGTTCAAACCACTTCAGACCCATTAAGAGACTTTTAAAAAAAATAAAACAAATAGACTTAATGGGTTGAATCTGAATGATTCAGATTCAGACATAAAAACCAAACATACTTAATTTGTTGAATCTGAATTATTAAGATTAATGCATCTATTAAGTGCAAACAAATTAGGTCTCATATAGTATTTGTATTATAAGTAATGATTAATGTAGTTTTTAACTTGTTATAATAAACTAATACGCTATTCAATTTAAACACTATTTGCTTAAATTGAATGGTAGTCTTGATAAGCTTATTTAATTGAAGCTATTGTTATGATGTTCTTTCCCTGTTCAAGAGAAAGTGAGGATCAAGTAGAGTATAGGAAGATATAAAGATATAAGACGGTGTAAAAATTGATTCAAATGATTAAAGAAATATTTAATAAAATTTTGTCTCACATAATATGTTTTCTATTATTTAAATAAATTTTAATCTATTTATTGACGTTATAAAGAACTTTTATAATACTTGACATTAATTAACATTTAACACATTTTAATATATTATATCACTTTATCTTTTAGTCTACATTGTAGATTCATTTATGTGCTCAATGAGAGATTCAATCACATTTTTTTACATATAAAATGTTTTTGGTTAGTTTAACTATGTGTTGATACTATATAATAATATTGTTTTGTTAAAATGTATTGGTACGATTTAACTTGCTATTATGAACGAGTTACCATTCTAAATTTGGATTCTACATTATTATATATTTCGATGAAATAATTTATATCTAATTATGAATTATCTCCCTGGTTTGATTAGTGAACTAAATTCATCTGAAAAATAATCATTCAAATTTTGGAGTTTATCACTTTTCGATTTAGCCACTAAGCTAATAGGGACCTAATTTAAATAGTGGCCTAAAAAAGGCTATACAGTGCAAATAGTCACTCAGTATCTAAATGGACCTCACCATTTGGGCTTAACCCATACTTTTTGTTTGGACAAAAATATCCTCAATGTTTTTTCAAATTTCCCAATCTCATCAAATGCAAAAACACTACTGAAGCATTCGCCGGCTAAAACCCTTGAGTTCCAAAACCCTGAAGAAATGCTCCGGTCAATACTCCGGTCAGCCGCTACGGCGGCGAAATCCCATCCCACCACCGGAGACATCCGTATACCGGCAGCAATCTCAGCATATTCTAAGGTCTCTTCTTCCAGAACCTTCGCGACAAGCACACACCCGAAGAAACCCAACTTCAGACCGGATATAAAACACGAAAATGCTGCAGCAGGTGCCAAAGCTGCTGAAACGCTCAATAAGGATCTTCGTGCACGCGCTCTCAAAGAAGACGAGAAGGATAAATCACTGGATATAGGTCCAGATGGTCGTCCACTATTCACTTCCGCAGCTTCTATTTCTGAGCTTACCAAAAAAGATACATGTACTTACATGAAATTCAGGTACATCTTTCTCTGTTCAGACATTATTAGGCCTGCATTGACGAGTGAAGATGTGTTTTTTCGAGTAGTTAATGCTCCAATTGCCTTTAGCTTGAACTGTATCTTAGAAAAAATGTTCTGCACCAATTGCCTTTAGCTTGAACTGTATCTTAGAAAAAATGTTTTTGATCGGCTCAAACTATATATTGGAGTGAAAAATATGCTTATACTTAACCTGTGCAAATTGTAACAAAGCTTTAGTGGGTGTAGTGTTGGCGCTTACACGTGGAATTAAAGTTTTGGATTTACTTGCTAAGGTGGTTTGTCTCTGTACTCATGAAATGTTTGTTATAGGAGGGAAGAGCTGGATAGAGTTTTGCCGGAGGGTTTACCAGTGGGGATGCTTAAGGAATTTGGTGACTCTATGAGAGATGCATTGCTAATACGCCAGAGTTTTCTGGATCTTCGAGATAATTTTAGAATGGTTGTTGATCCTACTTCGCAATCTAATACTAAAGGTGTGTTCTTTGTCTTTTTGTGCTGAATATGTTTAAAGGTCCACTTTCTGTCTTACCAGATATAATGAGTTATGATCGAAAAGAGTTGTATTTTCCAGGAGTACTCATGTGAAATGTGGTTAAGTGGAGTATCAATATCTACTTTTATAGAACCCTTAGTCTGTCTTGAATACTTAGTATTGAATAATGGACTAGATGGTTACATATGATTCATGTAGCTGGACCCAACTTACTTGGCTTCCAGCATAATTGATTGACTAAAGCGAATTTGGTTTCTTCAAGTTTGTTGATTTATAATCAGTAATTAAGCCTTCAGCAGAAGGTTAGATTGAACTAGTTTGCTGGAACTGACTGAAGAGAGTAATTTGGAGGTATGAGCTTCAATTCATAAGAATACATTCAGCAATATGAACTCTTCAAGAAATCATATCCAGATGGTTGCAGAACGTGGTTTTATAGGATGGAAAAATTCACTTTAAAAAGTTTTAGATGGTTTGCATCAGTGTGGAAGGTTGTTTAAAGACTTGATCTACCAAAGAAGTATTTTTTTATAACCGAGAAGTCCCTGAAGCTGAAGATCAGTGGTGTACGGTTCAACACTCAGTGGATAATGGACCTGCCGCTCTACCCTTCTCCACTTAATATACCATTCTTTTGTTGGCAGTAGAGTTTGAACCTGTGACGTGCCTTAAACCCACAAATTATGCGTTGCTCATCTACAAAGAGAACTCATCATTCCACATTGTTTTTCTCATTTTTAAAATTAAAATGATTTTCCTTTTCTTGAAGTATGAGGGGAGAAGTCAATGTCCTCAAATTTGGAAAAGAGTACACGTTGAGTAGGAAATACAATTTAAGCTAAACCCTAGAGTATATCTTCCCACGGAAGGAAGGAGAAAGACAGTTCGATAATTTACATTACATTTATCACCTGCGCTTTCTCTCCTCCTAATATCTGCATTGGTTTACAAGTAAAGCTGCCATTATGTCCCTTCTTTTGCTGCTTGCAGAAGTATCAAAACTTAATTGATTTATCATCTCAGAGCTAAAGCTGAGTCTCTGCCCAGGACTCATGGATCATTTTGAAAATAAAACTGCCCTTACATTACCAGATTTTACTGTTTCTTAATAAACTGCACTCAGTAGCTTCACTTTTTTTTTTTTGAAATTAAGTAGCTTCACTTTTTTTAAATGATGGTGGTGTATGGGCTAGCTTGCGCACCTCAACTAATTCCACCGGGTACCGCTATCTCCACCAGCTAACAGGCACTATGTAACTCTGCACACCAATGTTTGGGCACATGAGGATAAATCACGTAGTGTTTTTTTCTTCACTTGGATTCGAACTTGAGACCTCATGAATTTTCTTCTTTTGTTATTTCTCTTTTACCTAGTCCTTGGAAATTATTTTTCCTTTCCTTGGATGAAATCCTCTATAATGATGTCAAGAGTATGCAGAGGCCTAGTGACACCGAAAGTAGTTTTTATGTCTCAACTTATAGTTGTGCAATAATTTGAAGAAGATCGATTAATTTATCTTAAGAAAGAAGATTTAAATTGTACCCTGCTATGCTATGTGTTCCACTTCAATTGATATCCGAAGAAAGTCTGTTGTTTATGAGCTGATTTTACTGAACTCATGTTTAGGAGAATGATTGACGATGTTCCTCAACTTGCAGGTCTCAAAGCTCGAAAGCAAGTTGTATTAGATGGGCCTGTGAGTTCTGGTAAGAGTATTGCCCTTGCAATGCTTGTTAATTGGGCACGTGATGAAGGTTGGCTAGTTCTTTATGTTCCTAAAGGCCGAGAATGGACTCATGGAGGCTTTTTCTATAAAAATCCTAAAACAGGATTATGGGATACTCCTGTGCAAGCAGCAAATGTTCTCCAGGCAAGAAATTGTACTTTTTCTAATATATGAAACATAGTTTGACTAGTTAAATTTCATTTGGTAATTGATATTGTCAGCAAAGATAGGGTGGACCTTAGATTTGCGTACATCTTATCTCCCCAGACACTACTTGTGGGATTACCGTGGGTATGTTGTTATTGTTAATTGATACTGTAATACATTTTCGTCTTCTGTAACTGAATGAACCCAGCTTCTCTTTACTTATTGTTTCAAATATTACATAATTTATGCAGAAACAGTTTAGCCCACCAGGATGTGAGAAAAATATCTGCTAGTAGGATATACTCGGAAATCGTCTAACTTGGCTCTGCTATGTATACCTAGTGGATCTTCATACACTGCTTTAGAAGAAAAGAATCTGAAACTGTTCTTCAATGTCATTTAGCAAATATGGATCACCATTTCTGCATGTTTTCCCCGTGACTTCACTATTACTCTATCTCCTCCATCTAGTGCTTGACTTTGTGTTAAGGATCTCTTTCATTTTAATCCTATTCCATAAACATGAAAGTGAATTTTTTGTAAGGTATATACATGTGCAGGTCTACCCTAACTTCTATATTCAAACAAATAAGATTGATACCAAATTCCTGATATTATCCATATATTTATCTGCTTTTTTCATATAGTATCTTGTGCTAGTTGTTTCTGGAGAAGTATTTGCTTACAAGTCTAAGAATTAAACATCGGGATCTAATTTTTCTCTCATTTCAGGATTTCTTGAAGTATAATAAGGATCACCTCCAAAAAGTACCCTGCAAAATTTTTGAACCTATTCCATTGGGAGAGGGAGCTGGTGTTGGATGGATGAAGGGTGCTGATGTGGTACAAATACCAGAAGATTATACTCTTCTTGACCTGGTTCAGGTCGGGCTTAATTCGACTCACGCAGCTGTTGGGGTGCTAGTTCGTTTGAGGGAAGAATTATCCCTTGTCAAGGACGTGCCTGTTCTTATTGTCGTTGATCAAGTGAGAAAAATACTCTTCGCTGTGACTTTGCCTCTTGTTTCTATCCCTTGAATCATTCCTGGGTTAGGGTTAATTTCCTTTTTCTATTGATATTGATCATGCATCCCTTTTCCTGATTTTTCTTTTGGTCATGGACAGTACAACAGTTGGTTCACATTCAGCGAGTATGAGGAGCCAGTAACTGTTCGTTCTTGCCGACCTATTCATGCTAGAGAACTTGCAACTGTAAGCTGTTCTATTAAGTGTTCAAAAATGTTGCTTTGTTAATTATTCACGCAGTTCTCCTGCCTTTGTTTTCTTGGCTATCAGTCTATTTTTGATTTTAAACAACAACACATTGCGTTTAATATAATTATGTTAGTCTGCTAAATTGGATCTAGGAGGATTTCCTTGGAGCAAATTATACCGTGTATGCATCCTCTTTCTGATTCCACATTTCACGAGCATTGTGGTTGGGAACACCGAGAATATAAAACGTAACTGTTACGAAGAAAGTTTGACGGAATATCTTGGGAAGTTTTGAGGATTCATCAGGAATTGGGAATTTCCTGTGCTGGCTCCCAATTTGAAACTAGGACAGACTCAATAGACTTCACTTAGATGCATGAGGTGGACAAAACTAGTGACCTATGTCGTATTGTAACCAATGAGAATGTAGTGTTTACACAAAATGTCAACCAAATTTTCGTGATACTGCCTGTAGTGCCATCCTTATTGGTGTAACATATGGAAAATGCTCTTTTAATGTGATTATTATGTGTTCTTATTCTGAATTATTAGGATATGTTTCTAGTGTAGTTATGTTTAGAAAGGAGATGGATGGCTGAGCAAAGTCAAAAAATTAATATGAAAAGTCCCCTTCTTGCCTCATGGTATTGACTCGTAAAGGAGTAAAGCAAAGAGCTCTCTAGAGTCATTACAGGTCTGTTTCGCTGACATGGACTCAGAACTTGACTTTGATGCGAAGAGGCTACACCACAATGCATAGATGGTTGTGGTTGATTTTTTGGAGCTCGGAGCCTTTGTTAGCCTGACAGTGGCATACATCAATTCTTTGGTGTGCATATTAGCTGTCTTTCTTCTGTCAGTGCCATAAATGCTTACAAGTCAATTTGTGCAATGCCTTGTTCCAATTATTTGATACACTTGACAAGTAGCACCTTTTCACTTAACTGCAAGAGATCTGATCATTGATAAGCAACTAAGTATGCATCTTATTTTTTTTTGGCATGGCTGTAAATTTTTTTGATAAATCGTTACATTTTGTTAAAATTATCTTATTACTGTAGCTTGCCTGTTTAAGTGTGGTCACTGACATAGTCCCATCATATGCAGGTGAATGCATTTAGGTCCATGATTCATGACAATATGATGGTGGGTGCTTTCTCGCATTCAACTGCTGTAGGGAAGCTGCGTAAAGACTTGCCAGATGTTCCTGCAGATGCTCGCGTCAATTTCCCACGTTATAGTGTGGATGAAGCTGCATCAGTTTGTCATTACTACCTGAGGTATGCACATACCTCATAATACCTAAGAAAGAGTGAATAGCGAGGATTCTGTTGTGACCATTCACTCACTACATAAATACTGAAGAAAATAGAACTTACGATTGAACAAGAAAAGGAACAAAAGAACATTTGAAATATTAAATAAGGAAAAGGAAGTGAACAATTGAATTTCCCGCAAAAAGAAGGAAAAAGAATGAACAATTGATTTATCAAAAGGAAACACAAGCAAATAAACAGTGGAAGAAGAAAAACCATGTAAAAAAGTTTGAACCATTTCTTTGAAAACGACAAAAGAAAAACAAAGAACTATGGAATGCCCAGAGAAGGAACATAGAGTTATTTTTTAGTATTTATAACTTAGTTGAAGGTCTGCTTCGTAAAGCTATCTTATGTTATGTGGCCACAGAACAACACTGTTTAATACTAACTCTCCTTGTGTAATTTTCTCATTTCACAGACAACGACTCATTCAGCGTGAGGCATTTACAGAACAAAGCTGGAAGAAAATCTATTATCTTTCAAATGGAAATGGCGCAGAAATGAGATGGCTGGTTCCTTTCATGAGATGAACCACAAAGAATCGATCTTCAACAGATAACTTTGAGATTTTAACCTGTATTGCATCTGTTAGTGCTCTGTGAATCCGGTCATTCTCAGCAACAAATAATCTGGCTGCTTTCTTGACCAACTCTCTAAGTGAGGTTTACTTCTTGAAATTTTGCTCTGTACTCTAGGCTAGCTTAGGCGTATACTGCCTGTGTTTGTATGCTTTGATATCCAGAACGTAACCGCAGATTCATATATACATCATTACACTGGGCTATTGTTCTTTCCAGTTTCTTTTGCTTGTTTTTCTGACCTGGTGTATTTATTCAATAATGTTGTAATTGCGCAATACATTAAACCTTTCGAATTTTTAGGCTTTATCCTTAGCAAGATGGATTCGATCATGGTTCCCACAATAATGTCTTCTTGATATGTGACAATTGTTTGCTCATCTTTTGAAATTTTATGTAGGAGAAGAAAACACTGAAACATTGTCATATGAAATGAAAAGGAATGAGGATTTAATTATCTTTGTTACACTGAGAGGCTCAACCTTTTTATAGCCAAAATTTCTGTTTGTCAAAAAATACTACAACCAAAGCCACAACAAGGCTAAGCTCAGTAAAACCGGGAAATATGGTTACTCGAAATCTGTTCCTTGGAATGAAATGCTTCCTGAACCCAAGTGTGTACATAAGGCTAGTCTGCATTCAAGCACAATGAAGCAGGTTAAAACTCAACATGTGACAAACATGAAATAAGAACACATTAAGGATCTGTGTAGATCTAAAGAATTCAGTCAAAATCTACACCTTCCAACACGACCATAAACATAGTTTCCTACATGTATGGATCTACCAGGGAACAATGAATACATGAGAAAATGTTACAATGATCAATGACGAGATATTATACTGCTATCTGTAGGAAATAGTTAGTTCCGGATCCAGTATCAAGTTAGGGTAGGAAGTCTATTTTATCATGCTATGTTTCTATAGGCTCAACTTTGATTGTTTCTTTGACAGTCTAGGATTTAAGGTATGATACATTTGAGCTTTTCCTTGATAAGATAGATGTTTCTGTAGGACACAGGAACAATGTTCAAGGGAAGGAGCAGCGTTCAATAGGAGGGGAAAGATACAGCTCAGAGCCTTTGTTAGCCTGGGTCAGCACAAGAGGCGTAAAGTTCATTCAAAGCAGGGAATCATAGTGATTTTCCTCCCATAAAACTTGAGTTTCATTAGCTGCTCTTTTCTTTTTTTCTATTGAGTCTCGACCACCATCCACTAGCATAGGTCTTGGATAACTGTACGTTAACTATTTAACTTGCTATATACTAGTATATTAATACCTCAGCTACTATGGAATTGCCTTTGTAGATGGTGCATGATCTCTTGAAGGCGGAACCTTTCATCTTAAGATCAGCCTCTGCGCCTTCAACATGTCCATCACCAAGGAATATGTCAAACTCTAGTTTAGTAAATGTATTTAGCGTCTTATTCACACTGAACATCAACTCCTTTTCTTCATTATCACTTACCATAAAGCCTTGCCATGATCCTTTCTACAAGACAAGACAGACATAACATCACACGACGTCTTAAGAAGATAAACAACCATACAAACAAACGCTTTTGCTTCATCATTTTAAGAGATGATATCAATGCATTCAAATTATTTTAGTATACATTCTACATTCTTTCTACCCCTCCCTATGAACTCAACCTTATGCGTTTCACATCTGAGCAACTCCTTCACGTCTACATTCAACATTGTTATCACAAAAGAACCATTTGCACATAGAAATGAGCTTCCTTTTAGTAATTGTTCTTCCTTCGTAATGTAAACAGCTAAACATTGTCTCAATAAATTAGAATCAACAACAGAGAAAGATAATGGAACTATTCAAATGACAGTACTATCAGATGCATAAAGAAGCAGTTTCTGACTATAAACTTGTTTTTTTTTTTATTATCAATTAAGAAAACTTACAGTTAATCGAACTAAGCGAATCAGGGTATTGTCCGATGCATCGAGAATTAGTTTTTGAGGGTGGGTCTGGGCTGCCGAATTCTGAGGTTGACGACGGTCAACGCTGAAGAACAAATTACCAACAGCATCGGTAAATTGGATGTTTCCAGCATCCCAGAAGGACTTATACGTCTTCGATACAAAAAGATCAAATGGAAATTGCCCGTCCGGCGGCCACTCCTCCGGCGTAGCAGTGGTTTCCATCAACCAGCTTAAAATTGACGAACTCCGTTAGGATAACTCCACCAAAAGAGACGGAAAATTTTGAAGATGACGGTGGCAATGACCGGAGTTCGCCGGCGTTTTGCTTCGACAAGAATCAAATTAAAAGTCGGACGAATTTAACTTTATAAATTACTTTTGGCAACAAGGGATATTTTTTATATTGTAATTATAATCGAATAAAGGAGATGAGTTGGAAAATATTTCAATTTGATGAATTTAATATTAAAGAAATCTGATAATTTGACATATATTTCATTTCCCTAAAATTTTCCTTTGCATGCGAAGAAGTTTAATGTACAAAATACTTTGCGTTCCTAAATAGGTCTATTTTAAGGAATATGATGTAAATAATTAGTTTACTATATTATATATTAATAACTAATAAATTTAATTGCGCTTCGTACGGTATGATTATTTATTTAAATTAATATATTATTAATTAGAAATCAATTTACTACTTCAATTTATTATAAATTATTATGTTGATCGTTTTGAAAATTCTTTAAATGTTATATATATAGTTATTTTATAACATGTCAACTTTCAAGTGTGGTTTGCTATAATATTAAAATTCTACTTGGAAGGAGAAAAAATTATTATTAGATAAATGATGATTCAAATATATTAAAATACTTGTGATTTGTGAATGATAAAGATTTATCCAGCAAGACTTCATATGTTATATTTTTTTTAAATTCTTAACGAGCTTTTCAAGTTCGTTATAATTCTCTTTCAGATAGCAAAGCTACAGTATGATAAAAAAGATTGTAGAGATGATGATGAATCTTTAAAATAAAATAATTATGAAAAATAAATAAAAAGAATAATAAAATTGCCGGGCAAAGAAAAATTTCACACCACTCTTATTTGCCTAATTTTAATTATATATAATTATTTTGGGATAAAAGAGATACCCATATTTTCTAACAATGTCATTTATTTCAGAAACATGTACACAATAATTCAAAATGCAATATGAAATTAATATAATTATTTCTAAAATTATAATAGGAAATTTAACCTAGAAAATGAAATTATTGTATTTCAGTTCACAATATAACTATGTACTTACTTGCAACAAATTAATTTTAAAAGAAACAAAATTGTATTTATAGCTAATGTTAAATATTCTTCAAGTCTTATTTCAATTACACTATAACTATATATAACCTTGCAACAATTTAATTTTAAAAAGAGTAACAAATTTTGATACGTAGCTAATAATAACGTATACTTCAAGTTTGTGTGAATTATCAAAATTCATTAAGAAATCAATACAATTATGTTAAGACTTTATCATAAAACATGATTTATCCCATAAAAAATAAAATTATTACATTTACATCTACATTAAAACTATGTACACACTTGCAAAAATGCTTCTTTTTTTTTTTTTTTTAAATAGAGTTCCATATGAAGGAGTAAATTAGTAATTATAATGAAGATTTGAGAAGAAAAATATTGAATAAAAAAGGAAGAATGTTCTGAAGTGAAAAAGATTTTCATTGATATTTATAGTGATAAAAAAAATTAAACGGATTTGAGTGTATAAATTACAAATAAATGAGTATTGTATGCATTAATTGTACCTAATTGAATGTTAAATTATTTTAAATAATATTTGTTGATACTATTTAACCCATTTCTAAAACCTTTTTTGATTCCTCTTTTACGTTATATTTTATTTTATTCTCATGATCTCATCTTTATTGTTATCTATTTATTTTCATAAATCCTTCTAGGTTAAATGAAGGAATGACACAATTTGGGCTACAATCAGATTTAATTGAGTCTTTACTGCAATTTAATGTTTAATTGAGTTTTATGAAATTTTTGTTAGTTGTTATTTTATTAGTAGTAGAAATGAAATAAAAATGCAATTAAAATAAAAAAGTAAAAATAAAGATAAATTTAAATGCTGACCATAGAAAGGTGTCACATCACCTTTTTTATATCAAGCTTTATATAATTATATAGATTATTTGATGAATTAAATTCATGGCTTATAAATAATATAAAGATAATTTTATTGTTATTTTGAACTTTCTTTGATAATTTCTTTCTCATGTAACAATGACAGAAGATCTACAGCTTCATATGTGTTTGATTATAAAATTTGAAATTTTACTTTAAAGTTTTATAAAATCAATGTATGTTTATAATATTCTCATTTGAACACTGATTTAAATCTCCAATTCAAAAATAAAATTTTACATTAGAAATATGATTTCAATTATACATAAATTTATATTTTGTAAAATAAGATCTATCCTAAATTTTAAAAAATGTATACTTGATGTAAGTACATCAGTGTGAAAGAATTATACTCCAATGTTTTATTTATACTTGATTTTCTAAAACAATGTTTTAACTTAAATAAATCAAATAATTTATATTTTGACAGATCATCTTTTTATTATTATTTTTTGATGACGTGATAAATGTCAAATTTCTGTGAAAAATAAGTACTGACAATCTCGATAATTATACTGACGAAACGCGTGAAACTTTGCCGTAAAGTTTCTTCCCAGCAATGTCTGCAATTATCGGAAGTCCGTCTAAAGATGACCCGTCCGCCACCAGTAGTTCTGATCGAAAAAGATTCCAATCTTGCCGTGACACATTACGTGAGTTTTAGGGGTTTTTCACCGTCCACATTTTGTTATTTTTCAGTTTGTTTCGAATCATATTTTTTCAATCGATTCAGTTCTTATGCATCGACAGGGAGTGAAATAAGTGAGAGGCCACTTAAACGACCATTGCTTGATTTTGCTAAGCTTTCAATCTCTGATTCTTCATGCAAAGGTATGTTAACGATAATATACAATAAACGAGCTAAATTTTTCACTAAAAAAATAAAATATATATAAACAATAAACATGAACATACGAGAACTTTCTCCAGTTTTTTCTTAGCTTGAAGACAAAAAGAATTTAATAAATAAATAATTATACATAATAGTAAATTTTTTTATCTATTTATAAAATGCTGCGTAAAAAATAAATTAAAAAGGGAGTTTTCCTAATAATAATAAAAAAAAAGATAAAAAATTCAATAATTGGGAGTATATCATTAGACAAAAAAAAAACATTTATATTTTTATTTTCTGTAAAACTTGCCACCAGCTTCATATAATATACTGTGAAGTCCCATTATGTAAGTCGAAGTAGCTCAGGAAACACCGCCGCTGACATTCTTTCCGGCATCAATGGCTGCAGTCGGGGAGAGTTCTTCTGTTCCGGCGAAGGAAGACAAGCTCGTCGTTGTTAGGGTTAAGAGAAAAGCTTTCCAGTCTCGACTTGACGCTTTCTGTAAGTTCTAGGGTTTTTCACAGTCAATCTTTCGTTATTTTCGGTTTATTCGAAGCTTAACTTTTCGATTATTCCAATTGTTGTGCACCGCCAGGGCTTGAAATCAATGAGAGGCCAGCCAAACGACCGTTGCTCGACTTTGCAAAGCTTTCAATTGATGAATCTTCTAGTAGAGGTTTGTAAAATTTTGATGGTTAACACTTTAAAGTTCAACATGAGAATTCGGACATTTTTTGAATTTATATAGTATCTAAAATTACTTTTGTAGTTAAAAAGTAGGTTGAAGTATTTCAAATGTCTCAGTTTTTCGAGTTTCTTAGGTGCAGAATCAAATAGGTTTGAGTTACTATCACCAACGATTTATAAGAAGACACCTCAACTATCAATTGTATCCTTTTCCTACCTGAATGATGTTAGTATTTCAGATTGGGCAACAGAACAACGGATAGTTGAAGTGTGTTTTGATAAATAATAGTTGGTGATATTTCAGGTAGGGAACTCGTACACCTTATAATTAAGATATGAAATTCAGATAAAACGGGAACTTTAGTTGTGCTTTGACCATTAACTCTAAGAAGTATTGGGAAAATGTTTGATAGAAGTTGTAGAGAAAGACAGCTGGTTGACAGAGGTATAGTCTGTTGAATGTTATTTACATATATGCTCAAATGAGTAATTGGTTATTTTGTGGATTCCTAATTTCTATTGTAGTTCAATAGCAACAAATGCAGTTCTAAGATTGTAACATGCCAGGTCTTTCTATTTTATGATTTCTATACCATTATGTGCTAATAATTATTTTCAGTTGAGGAATTGAAGAGCAGAAAGGTACTTGTGCAACATGTGGAGACAGTAACTAGCTCAGAAGTCACTGTTGATATCGTGAAGTCTTTTGTGGTTAGTTGTAGTATATTCTACATTTTTAACTTTCTCATATACACATCCTATTTTACTGCTACTAGTTGCTTCTTTTGCATTGTTCATCTTGCTATTTTGCTGTTGTTATTTTCTTTCAAATCCTCCTTTGATTTCACTTCTTTGAGACAAGGGTCTATCGGAAATAATTCTCTTCTCTCAAAGGTAGGGGTAGGGGTAAGGTCTGCATACATCCTACACTCCTGAGACCCACTTATGGGACCTTATTGGGTATGTTGTTGTTGTACTTGTACCCTTGAAGTGTGAGAATTTTGTAGCACTTGTATTATCAAGCCATACTTTTGAAAGGATTTCTGAGTTGTTTGTGCAATTATTTAACTAGCTTACTTCTCACCCTGATAGAAGCTACAATGAGTTTTCTAATAGCTGCATTTTATCAGTCGGCTCCAGCAGTTTCTTCAGAAGTCGAAGAGAAATCTGAAATTAGGCGAAGTTTTAGGACAGAAAAGGTAAGCTCTTTCTTGATTTACCCAAGAATTTTGCATCTACCAGAGCTTCAGCTTAATTATAATGATAAATGCATGCACTTAATTGATATCTGCAGAAACAAGATCAACTACTTGCCAAGGCAAAGCAAACGCAAGAGGTATTACCAGAGTTCTATACCTTCAGATCTACTTGTGTAGTAATTCAATTTTGTTTTTTCACTCTTACTATTTCGTGGATGGATCTTTCCTCTTGTACTAGTTAATAGCAATTTAGCCACACAGCATGTAATTTGCTGTTCTATCTTTTTATTTGTGGAACTCTTGTTTTCCTTTTTGTAAAATGTAATTATTTCTAGTGTGGTTAGTCATTATGTTGATGGGCATACATTTATGTCTATACGAAACAGAATGTGGTTTGGTGTTTTAATTGGAGATAAATGATAAAAAAGTAAAAGAGAGATAATACAAGTTTACGTTCTTTTTTCTCATAATATGGTGTCTAGATTGTGTGCACTTCAACTAATCCCATGGGATACATGCCACTTCCCACCAGCAATGGTACCATTTGTTTTTGAATGTTACAATCAAATAGTGGTTAAGGATGTAATTTGCTTGTTAATACCCAAATGACATTCTTGAATGCTGTTTAATTCTAACAATCAGAAAAAAATTGAATACCAAAGGAAGGATGACTATCCTTGAACAGTTCTGATATTGATATAAAGAAACAAAACTATCTATAGGAACAGTTTACATGACATATGCATATCTGTCTGAAAAAAATAAGCAAGTGGAATATATTATTCAGTTTTAGCTGAGATATTTGGATTTACCAAGGAAAAAAAATAAAGAATGTTGCGTGGGGAAAATTGATGAAGAATTTTTTTTCTGTTAATCACCTTTGTGGAAAATGATCTGAACATATTTTTAGTATATGATAGTGCGGTCGTAAACTTTGTTGCCTATTCTACAACATATCTTTTAAACTTTTTTAACTCTGCATCTGTAGGTGCTTGTTGCTAAATCTAGCTTATGAAACTGTGTTGCTAGTTTAGTGAATTCCACATCTGATTTGCTATTATTATATTGTATTCTAGAGGTTTGGGCATGTGATTGAATTCATACATGTATTGGGTTTTGAAGTTTGTGCCAACGGTGGCACTCTTTGCTCTTTTCGTTATTACAATATTATCAAACTTGATTCATTTAAACCTTATGGTCTTAAGTGGGTTTTGAATAACCTTAATAGTGGTTTCTTGTCTAGTAGATTCACTTATCTTTTCTCCTAATTAAATGTTTCTAGGCTTTTTAAGATTTAGTTTATCTTGCTCTTCCCTCCTTCAGGATTTGTCGAAAAATGCCCGGTTTGAGCAAATATGGAAAAGCAGAAAAGAGAAGAGAAAACTAATGCACAATGAAGAGCTGAATGAGATGTGTAAACTATATGATGTTATTCGTGTTGATACTGAAGAAAAAGGCCGAGAAGTGCAAGAAGAGTAAGTGTTCTTGTAATTACATGCTAGCTTCATAAGTTACTGTCGCATGTTTTATCTTTTTCCTTCACAAATGAAAAAGAGATGGTTTTATGACATTGATGCAGGACTACTGAGCTGGAAGATCACAAGATGATGTCCCAATATTTGCCTCTTTTACGAGAAGTCATGCCAAGTGCTGCTGAAGAAATTGAGTCAGAGATTCATAATTACGTAGTGAAACAAGGTTTCTATATTGCTTCTTCCCTTTTCCAGGGATTTGTTTTCAAATTCAATCTCATGATTTGCTGCCCCCCCCCCCCCC